>NC_141063.1:47324885-47564885 GCF_041138505.1 Cibotium barometz
ATATGGATAGTCAAGTCCTAGAAACTAGGGTATCGTGTGTTAATATCATATATAGATTTAGACACCTAGGTAAATACTAAACAAGTGACTTTGAGTAGGAGAGGGTATGTGAAAATGCCTAGTTCACATGTGATGTTCATGAGGCAATTCATATTGTATATAGATTTGGACAGTTGGCCAAATGTATATTGAGTGGTATTGGATGGGAGAAAATTTATATATATATATATATATATGGCTAGGTTCATAAACCTAGGATGTGATAAAATTCTTTATTAGAGACACATTTGGACACCTGACCATTTCATTAGAGAGTAATGGCATTTGTAAGCGGGGATGCAATATATACAAATACTTGGATAATAATCCCACAAAAAAAGGAGTGGTCCATGTATTTGGTGGAGTTAAGGGATTTGGACACCTGCCACCTCAAAGACATTGATATTGTATATAGATTTGGACAATTGACCAATTCTATATCAAGTAGTAAGTGAAAGAAGATGATATTAATGATAGATTATAATATATATTCTACTAACTAAATTTGGACACTTAAACAAATATGGAGTACTGAAGTAATGTACTTTCCTATGTGTAGGGAGAATGGCATCTCAGTATTCTCATGGAGAATATGTCAAGCTAATCATCAATAATGTGATGGTGGCTATAGGGAAGATACATGCAACCCACGAGGATGATGTGTGCCATAGAGAGACACTTGGGAAAGCTGTGAACATTGCCATGTATTTGGTGGAGTTAAAGGATTTGGACACCTTGCACCTCAAAGACATTCGTATTAAATATAGATTTGGACAATTGACTAATTCTATATCAAGTGGTAAGTGAAAGAAGATGATATTAATGATAAATTATAATATATATTCTACCAACTAAATTTGGACACTTGATCAAATTTGGAGTATTGAAGTAATGTACTTTCCTATGTGTAGGGAGAATGGCATCTCAGTATTCTCACAAAGAATGTGTCAGGCTGATCATCACTAATGTGATGGTGGCTAAAGGGAAGATACATGCTACCATGAGGATGATGTGTGCCATGGAGAGACACTTGGGAAAGCTATGAGCATTGACATTTGAATTCTTTAACCATGGCATTGCACTACCATTCCTAAATTTAAATGCAAGAAAATTAGTCAATGCGGTCAATGCCATTATCAAGTGGTATAAGCATTCTCTAGAGAGACTAGGTGTAGAACCTAGCATTTAATTAGATTTTGGTTCAACCACCATGGATGATTCAAGAGAGTAGTGCTATATGATGGAATTTCAGTTCTAAAAGTTGGAGAGAACATTTTGTGTTCTTGTGGTCAAAGGGTAAAGAAGAATGTGTTGGGAAAGGGGTTATATTGTTGATTTTTTCATATAAGGCCATTGGTTTTGAAGTTTTAGGGGGAGATGATGTCGGGGTGGTGGTTGATCCGTCCAAAAAGTTCAGTCATCACTACCTTCTACAGATAATGGTTTCATTAGGTGACTAGTTCATCAATGAACGTGTTGATGGTCTAACTAAGAAGAGGAGATACTACATGATGAAGAGGAAACCCAAAGTGTTGGGCATAACAAGGAATTTAAAGAGGACAACACTAGATATTGTTTCCAATGTATCTATAATTTATTGAACATTGCAAGAGAAAATGTTGCCAAGTTATTGACCATGATACATATTGATAGAATTATGTAAAGTTTTTTGAGGACGTTACTTGTAATCTTGCAGTGATTCCATGGAAATGGCATGTCATGTGGATGGATTGGAGACAAGATAGTATATCTTCACATTAAATGGTTTGGAAGTATGTTTAAGGGCATGATATGAGATGCATGGAATTCTAACTACAGCATTTTACAAGTATAAGGGTTAGAATGGTATATGAAGTACACATACACAAACAAGGTGTGGTATGCCCAAATTGACTAACACATTATTGAATACTTTAAACTCTAGAAAGGGCATGATATGAGATGCATGGTATTGTAACTACAGTATTTTACAAGTACAAGGGTCAGAATGGTATATGAAGGTTAATGCACAAAAAAAGGTATGGCATGCCCAGATCTACTAGCACATTTTTTAGGGCGTTATAAGTTGTAATCTTGCAGCAGTGATCATGTGTATTATTCCATGGAAATGGCATGTCATGTGGATGGACTAGGTATATCACGGGAGTGAGATTTTTTAGAATATTTTATCATGGGAGTGAATCCAATTAATTATGTGTGATGCATGGTTCATGTGTGAAGCATGGTAGTGAATGATTTCCATTTGCTAGAATTGTTTTTGTGAGTGGTTCCAAAGTAATTGTGATCTAACATTATGGACTATGTTGAGTATAGATTATGAGTTTGAGACAACCAAAGTAGACATTGGACGAGATTATCTAGCCAAGCACATGTGTGCTAAATATTTAATTTTGTATAGTTTGACCCATTGTACATATGTTGGGAAAGGTTTATTTTTTATGATATGCTTTAAAAGCATTGGACTAAGGTTCAATTTTGTAGTAAAAAGGCCAATTTTGAAAAAGCTATGCTATTTATGGCTCCAGGGGCTAAATTTATTAATATGATTTAAATACCGCATGTGGGAGTGGAGCCACACACGTCGGGGGGAAGATTGCACCCAATCTTGTGTTCTTTGATTTTCATGTCGGGAGGGAGATTGCACCCAATCTTGTGTTCTTTGATTTTCATGCTCTTGATTTTTGTTCTGATGTTATGGTTTATTTTTTTATGAAATAATCTAATCTCCATGTACCATGGTGCTGTAAGAGTGGTATGAGAGCTCAAAAATTGAGTGGTATGAGAGCTCAAAAATTGAAGAAGAGGCACTAAGGTATGAGAAGCTGCATTTCTTTTATCCAAGGGACAATAAAATTATAAATGGTTATGACCAAAGGGTAAAGAAGGGTGGAAGACCACTTTGCAAATCCACCTATCCATGAAAAAGCAATTTTTTGATTTCTTTAGCCTCTTTTGAATCAGTCTGTATGGATGAAGTCGAAAAGGGAAGGGTGATTGAGCTCCATAGTAGGCTTGCTAAACCAATGGTGGATGCTAGTCGGATTCCTTTGTTTACTACGCGCTGCTGGCCAGATTCCTTTGTTTAGTTAAGTAAAGCTTTTTGACTAAACTTAATATAATATAAGCTTTATATATATATATATATAAAGCTTATATTATATTAAGCTTTTATATATATATATATATATATATATATATATATATATATATATGCAACTTCGCCCCCTTCGCTTCTCACATTTCCATTGCTACCGGCATGGACATTTGCACGACCACTTCTAGTTACATGATCCTAAAACACAATAAAACTAACACAAGTGAAAATCGGTTTTACAAAAACAAAGACGTTTAGGGTTTAGGAATGTACTTACTTGCCATGCTTTCCAAGCATGTCCTCCAGTAATAACAATATATCCTTCGTCTTGCACCCTATCAAATAGAGCTTACAAACCCCGTTGTAATGCAAAATCATATTCATCTTACGTAGGGGGCGGTCCTTTTGAAAGATCCATGTCCCCACCGCGTAACGAATTCAGGGGTGCTAGTGGTGGAAGTAGCACTTCTTGCATGGGGTAGGGTCCCTCACTCAGGGCCTCGCCCACAGATATCTGGACAAGAGACTAATCCCTCGGTTCTTCCAAAATCGCGAACCCGAAAAAACTTCCCTCGCCCAGAAAGCACGAGCGATTCCTCCAGGATATTTTTACTCTAACGTAGTCAAAAGCCTTAACTAACTAAACTGATCTAACCGAACTCGTAAGTCCCATAGTCAGATCAAGGAAAAGAATGCACTTGGATCATACAGATTACCGCTTTTTTCCCTCATTGAGAGGCACAGCCGTTGATTCTTTTCTATAGAATAATTTTTATCCAGGATTTACTTCATCTATCGTACCTTAACAGAATTGAGTCTTCTTTTAGGGATCCATCACTCCAGCCTCAGTCCGTGGGTTAGCCAACTGCCCAACCACTGTAGAGATGGAATCCAATTAGGAATTTGGTTAGGTTTTGTCTCGAGTACCCCAGAAAAGAGTTCCCAAGCCCCCTAGCCAGATATTCATGCAAACTTAGAACTAGTCACACCACTTACACACCCAATATGAAATTGCCTTTTTCACAGATTCAGTTGTTTTTAAAACAATCTTTTAATGAAACTATAGTATCACTGATCATAAACTTCCAAAATATCCGGTTGAATCCTAATTTCTAATTTTTCCTTCATCGATGTACCTATGGCACCATTGGCAACCAGAACGCTCACCACCTGTCCACTCAGGGGCCTTTTCGATAGTTCCTAGCTCATAGTAACAAACCGGTAATATTTTCACTTATAAAAATCAAAATGGAATCTCCATTGAAGATCAGCAAGATCAACCAACAGATCCATATAAAAGAGCCATGGACTCATCCGTTGAGGTCAATCAACCAGATCCATGCCTGAATTCAGAAAATAACTTACTCCTTGTTCCAAAATCTTCCACGACGCACGTGTGGGTATCTTCGGTGACCTAGAGCCCGAGCACCGTATGGTCAGCACCCTCTAGGATCCTTTGCAGGTCACCAAGTGCTTTACTCATAGGCCGCTTCCTTGGTCCCTCATCCACCGTACCCCAGAAGCTCACCATTTAAATCGAACCGAGCCTGGTCAAGACCTCGACCGACCTTGCTATGCGAGACGTCCTCCATCGACTCTCCGTTTAGCTGTTGCAACTTTATCAGATAGGTCTCCCCGACCTCATTCACAAGATGGTCAAAATGCTTCCCCAGCATTTTTGACATAAAACAGTCATTTGAAAATAAGTCATAAATACAGTTTCTATAACGAACTCTCGTCTTTCCACATTGTTCCACATCAATCCTCATTTATTTCATATGTATTACCATTAACATCACATCATTTTCCATCTCATCACATCTTTTCTCATTTATCCGCATCAATTCTCATCACATCTTTTCTCATTTATCCGCATCAGTTCTCATCACTCGCATCTACATCTCATATCCACATCTCATCACATCATATTCATTCACATCACATATCACATCTATTCACATCCATCACATCCATTTACATCCATCACATCACATTCATTCATATCCATCACATTCATTCATTCATATCCACCAAAGTCATTCTCATAACCATCCCATCACATACATTCTATCCACATTATATCACATCACTTCTATCCACATCATATCTCATTCATACACATCTCATCTCATTCATCCACATCCATTCAATCGTTCACATGTACGACTACTCACATCTATCCATACATTCATATCTATCACTTCACATCCACATATATTCATGTCACATCTCATTCTTTCACATACATATCCACATCCATTCTTTCACATACATCCACATCCATTCTTTCACATACTCATCCACATCCATTCTTCACATACACATCCATATCCATCCTTCACATACACATTCACATCCATTATTCACATACACATCCATATCCATCCTTCACATACACATTCACATCCATGCTTCACATACACATTCACATCCACATCCATGCTTCACACACACATCCACATCCATGCTTCACACACACATCCATATCCATCCTTCACATACACATTCACATTCATCCTTCACATACACATTCACATCCATTTTTATCACATACACATTCATATCCATTTTCATCACATACACATTCATATCCATTCTTCACATTCACATTCACATCCATTTTCATCACATACACATTCACATCCATTTTCATCACATACATATTCATATCCATTCTTCACATACACATTCACATCCATTCTTCACATACACATTCACCTCCATTTTCTCACAAACACATTCACATCCATTCTTCACATCCATTTTCATCACATATCATCCACTCACATCCCATATCATTCATTTACATCCTGATTCACATGACATCACATCTCATCCATTCATTCACATCTCATTACATCCATCCATTCATTCACATCTATCTGATTCACATTGCATCTCATCACATCTATTCACCTCACATCTCGTCACCTCTATTCACCTCTATTCACATTGCATCTCATCACATCTATTCACCTCACGTCTCATCACCTCTATTCACCTCTATTCATAGAATTTAAACGTAGAATTTAAGAGAATTCTAATTTTGATATAAAAATTCTTTATGCATCTATTTATGCATAAAAATCAATTTTAATGGGAATAACACTTTTGGAATAAAAATAATTCCTTTATGCATCTCTCTATGCATAAAAATCAATTTTAATGAGAATAACACTTTTGGAATAAAAATAATTCCTTTATGCATCTCTCTATGCATAAAAATTAAATTTTTTTTAGAATCACACTTTTGGAATAAAAATAATTCCTTTATGCATCTCTCTTTCTATGCATAAAAATCAATTTTAATAATTAATATCAGTGATATCCATGCATATTCATAGGTGAATATGTACATGGTGTAATCACAATATTTCTTTTAGATGCAAAAATGGTGGGAATTACTCTTTTTGGAATAACATAAAAACAAACTTTCTTTTCCACAAAATTTTAGAAAATTTTGCCATAACCTCCTTTGTATGGCTGACCATTTCTCATTTTTATCATTTTTTAATTGACTTAAATTAACCCAAATTAGATTCATAGAACTCTAATCTACATAATTTTTTAAATTCAAAAGAGTAAACAATAAGAAGAGTTTAATTAATCCTTTAGTTAATCTTTCCAGGATTAAGAAAGGCTGGAATGTAAAGAAGAGAAGGGGGTGGCCTTTTTATCAAGCATAGCATTTGAATTTAATTCAATTTACTGCAAAACATAAAAATCAAGAAAACCATAGGTTTAAAATTAAACAAGTAAGAAAATTAACTAACATGGAGCTTGTAAGCTCTCCTTTGGCTTGAGGGATTGAGGGTTCTACTCTTGTTTAAAGCAAGAGTGGCCACCAATTCACTTTGGAGAGGATTAGGCCAAAAATAATTAAATTAATAAAAAATTCAATGTAAATGGCTCAAGACAGGAGCAGAGTAACACTACATAAACACCATTAAGCTTTTACAGAGGAGGAGGCTTCTATTTATAAAAAAAAATGAGCCTCTAACCAAGCAAACTGATTCTAGAATTTTTAAATCAGTTTGGTCAATTTTTGACCATTTTTGGGTCAATTTAGCTTACTTTTTGGATCTAGTTGAAACAAGAGAGAGGAGAGATGAAAATATCTCATTGTTTTTTAGTTTAAAACTCCTCCATACATGTGAAATAGGTGCCTCCTTCATGAGGGGAGATCCCCACAGTGAGGTGTCAAAAATGCGACAGTTCCTCTAAATATCTCTTAATTTTTATCTAGTAAACCTTATACTCAGTCAACTCTTCATCTTATGTGAGAATTAACTCATTTTTGGGGGGTTTTTCTTTTATTCTTCAATTTATCTCCTCTCTACATTTGGATTAATCTTATTGGTCCATAAGAACCTTAATTGGACCATAATCTAAAAATTTCTAAAAATCTAGACCCTTAGGCTAAGGTCCTTTATACCTATTTTTAATTAATTCCAATTGCACATTAGAAAGTTCTTTTTGAATTTTTGTTTCAAGGGAAACCATTTTAGACACTAGGAGGATTTTTATATCCAAAAATATCTCAATTTTAAATTACCAGGCCAAAACAGGGTAAAATAGGATCTTTCTTTTATTTCAGAGAGGGGAATGATTATAAGATCAGAAGGGGAGGTTCTTATACCTGCACACCTCAAAAGCTGGAGGGAGGAATCTTACACCACTACTTCAAGCTATAGACATGCAAACAAATCAACATTTTAGAAAGTTTAAGATAGCCTTCTTAAATTAAAAGATAAGATATAATTTGAGAATAATATATACTTACAAATATTGTTGGGATATTGACTCCTCCTTCACGTGTAACATCTCGCCTCACGTTATTTGCCATCTGTCCAAGAAAAAACATAAATATTTAAAACTCTTATGCATATGGCCTCATGCATATAGCCTTATGCATATGGCTAATGCATAAGGCTAATGAATATGGCTAATGCATATGGCATAATGCATAAAGCTACCGGCATGCATAGGTAGCTACCGACATGCATTGGAAGCTACCAACATGCATTGGTTGCTATCAGCATGCATAGGTTGCTAGCGACATGCGTTGGTAGCTACCGGCATGTGTAGGAAGCTACCGGCATGCGTTGGGGGCTACCGGCATGCGTTCGAAGCTATCAGTATGTGTAGGAAGCTATCAGTATGCATTGGAAGCTACTGGCATACATTGGTTGCTATCGACATACATTGGAAGCTACTAGCATCATGCATTGGAAGCTACTGGCATTCATTAGAAGCTATCGACATGTCTAGGAAGGTACAAGCATACATAGGTAGTTACCAGCATGCATGGAGCATGGAGCATGGGGAAAAATAAACAAACCCTATAACATGTAAAAGCATAAGAGAAGAAACATACAAGAAAGAGATCTCTTACCTTGTGAGGCTTTTATGTATTGAAAACCTACAAAATCAAACCAAAATGAGAAAAAAATGTATTAATAACAAACCCTAATCTTAAAAGCCCTAAAACTTACAAACCATATAAACATGTAAAAGCATGAAGAAAGAGGAAACATACAAGAAAGATATCTCTTGTTGTGAGGCTTGTATGTGTTAAAAACCTATAAAATTAAACTAAGTCAAGAAAAAAAAAGTATTAAGAAAAATCAAGACCTCTTACCATATAAACCTTTAATGGAGAGCTCTTAACTAGGGAAAAAGAAGAAAAGGAAAACTTAAAAGAGAGGAAAGAGAAAGGAAATACTCAAAAGATAGCTTTCATGAAAAGCTTGTTTGCATAGGAGATAAATGAAAACAGTAGACATACCTTGATTGAGTTTGAGGAGGATAGAGTAGAGAGGTAGAAGTGATAGACAAGGCATAAACCTACAAAAAAAAAACTCAGAGTATAATTTTATTATATTCAAAAGTTAAAACTACGCCGGCGGCAAAAAAGCAAGATATTTTTACAATATAGCAGCATTTTTTCGTTGCTATAGATACGGCTACGCAACATTATATTCACTGTTGGGTAGCGAAATACGCAGTAGCAGCTGAGCATCGTGAAATCTCCCAATGTTTTCCTTCCAAAAACACTGCAAAAACGCTACTAAGAAACGCTGATGTGCTCCCAATGTGTTGTAGTGGGATAGGGTCTCATACTTTTGGATGTTGAATGATCTCCATGTAGAGAGGAGGGCTCTCGGGGGGGGGGGGGGTTCACTATATGTAAAATCTCTATATCACGTGTATTCAAGGCCTAATTTAAAAACCCCTTATCTGTAAAATTTTCATGATGAATAAAACACACTCTTTTTCTATTAAATCTGTAAATACCCCCTTTAAATGGTACCCTTCTGTATATACAAAAAAATATCTAAAAAAGGGATTTTGAAAACCCCTTTTGTTAAACCCACATGCTACGCTTACATATTTATGAGTGAACCCCCCCCCACGAGGGAGGGATGTTTTGGTAACATAATCACTTGCAAGGTATTGGGGATGACCATTCTCACAATAATGGCTTTGTCCACTGTCAGTCATACAAAGACATCTTCATCTCAAGATTAATGAGTTTCTTAAGTACATTGAGCTGAGAGAGTATGTATGTGTGTTCGTAATGTGCTTTAAGGGTATCTCACATCTCTTAAGCCTTTTTTGGGAGTTGAAGTAGTTGAATTTTCTTGTCACTCATATGTAGGAGATGAGAGGTCTTTTTGATGCAATGTGTGTCACTCATATATGCAAGACAATTTTCGTTTAAGATGAGAGGCCTTTTTGATGCAATGTGTGTAGCTAGGATCCACTTTTATTCCTGAAGACAATGCCCGAGAGATCAAGTATTTTGAGGCATATCTCCATCTTCACCACTCTCCAATTGATAAGATATGGTTGTGATTGTTGGGGCCTACCATTTGCTTAATATTGTTTTGTTGTTCAAATACATACTTACGGTCGTTGTGGTAGTCTAGCAGAAATTGCAAAGAGAAAATTTATAAAAATTTCACCATGAGCCTATTTTTACAGAGAGAGAGAGAGAGAGAGAATGTGTAGAAATCCTTAAAGGGCCCAATTTGAGTGCAAAGTTCTCCTAATGTCAAAAAGGGCCCTCAAGAAATGCCGTGCCAATGTTTTCTTAAAAAATAGGCTAATGGTTAATTTTTTACAAATCAAATCAAAATTTTCCACATCATCACCAATTTGGGATCTTCTTGAATATGCAAAGTCATGCTATATATCATTAGAGAGATCTCAAAGAGTCTATGGATCTGGTCAAAGTTATTACAAATCAAACACTAGAAAGCGGTTGGTTGGGTGAACTCAAGGTTACAGGTGCTTTTTCAAAACATGAGACTCAATCTATTTGAAAACTTAGGCACTTGGGAAAAAGGGAAATTAGTTTTGGATATAGAGATTTAGCAAATTGGTCACCTTCATAATCAAGGAGTTAGGACGTCATGTTGAGCCTCAAGGTCCACCGATGGGTCCTACTTATGGGAATTATGAAGAGGGATCCTGTGCATTTCCTAGTGTAAGGTCTATTCTAATTCAATTATGCACGAGGAAACTACTATGGACAGTCATATGCTAGGATATTGGTACATATGGGATGCTCTACCCTCATAGTAGCCTTTCAAGCTTGATAGAGGGGGATAGGGTCTCATACTTTTGGATGTTGAATGATCTCCATGTAGAGAGGAGGGTTGTTGTGGTAGCATAATCACTTGTAAGGTATTGGGGATGGCCAATCATCAACGAAGGTACTATCTTCATGTCAAGATTAATGAGTTTCTTAAGTACATTGATCTGATAGTATGTATGTGTGTTCGTAATGTGCTTTAAGGGCATCTCACATCTCTTAAGCCTTTTGTAGGAGTTGAAGTAGTTAAATTTGCTTGTCACTCATATGCAAGACAATTTTCATTTGAGACGAGAGGTCTTTTTAATGCAATGTATGTCACTCATATGTAGGATAATTTTCATTTGAGACAAGAGGTCCTTCCAGCTCCCAAACCGCTTGTTTTGCCAAGTCATGGCATTAAAGCTATATAAGGATTTTTAAGCCTTAACTAAGGCTTCTTAAAACCTTAGTATAAGGCTAATTAAAGCCTTAATAAAAGGCTTATAAAACAAGCCTTCGAAGAAACACCCGCAAACAAGCCTTCAAAGAAACGCTCGCCAACAGCTTCACAAACAACAACAGAGAAGCAGCCTGCAATCGAATTGACAAAGGAAGGGAAATTTTGTAGGAATCATTTAAAAAAACATTAGAGGTATAGAAATCATTTTGGGGTTTTTATATTTTCTTAAAAACTTGCTTAATTAAAGCATTAATTTGAAGGGTTATATCATTTCTCAAAATTGAAAGCATATATGAAGCATTAAAGTGTTGCAACATCCCCCTGTATCATCAATTTCAAAAACCTCTGAATTTGGAAAAACCTTGAAATTTGATTTCTTCCCAAAATCAGTAAAAATTAGGGTTTTTTATTATCATTTTCAAAAATTGACATTGCATATTTAGCATTGAGAAGATGATCTAGCATCCCATAGCTTCAAATTGAGAAGATGATCTAGCATCCCATAGCTGAAAATCTTGCATTGAGAAGCCTTAGCATCCCATAGCTGAAAATCTTACATTGGGATTTGGGCATTTTCACATTCATTGTAGGATATTAGAAACTAGCATGTGAAACATTATCACTTCTAAGACCTTCTCACTATTAAATTTTAAAAAAAAACATGTCTATCGATATGCATGTAGAAAAGTTTGAAAGGGACAATAGAAAAGTTTGACAGGGACACAGCTTGTCTTTTATCCTACATGACCTTGGTTGTATTATGGAGAAGAGTACACACACCCAATGTCATTAAGGGAGGACTATCTCATTCTTGTATCAAGGGGGATTACTAGTAGGTATAAGCCCATGTATCGAGTGTCTTTCACAATTTTAGCTTAAGGGAGGGTTTGTTGGCAACTTGTAGTCCCTAGCCTTTCCAATTATTTTGCATAGTATATCTTTTAGTCTAAGATCAAAGATGAAATCCACCACCAAATGCCATAAGCAACGATGTCATCCGAGAAATGTATCAAGTCACATTGAGTGTACGTCTCATGGCTATATAAACACTATGTACAAGCTCATTTGGATAAATGCAATCAAGTCTATTTTTATTATGAATGGCTCACTTTTCTTTTCCCCTTAAATTTTAACAAAAAGTCCATACATTCAAGTGCTTATGACCTTAGGAATCGACCTTTCCTTCAAAATCATTAAGGGCCTAGATTAACCATATTGTGCACATCTCATATGCTTGTAATGTGCACATATGCTTGTAATGTGCACATAATGTTTAAATTAACCATGCACATAAGAAATAAATTTTAATGAGATAATTAGGAAGGGATTAGTTTAAAAAACCCACGTCAACCATTGTTAGGATAAGTAGGAAATGATTAGTTTAAATAATCCATATGAACCATTGCTAGGATTTTTAGAAAGCAAATACAAGCCTATAACAAGGTTAGAAAATTTAGATGAAGAAAATTTATATGTTAAATCTAGTTTAGATGAAAGAATAGATTTACATGCACGAATTATGGGAAATTATTCCAATATGCATGTATATGCATGTAAAGGTTTAAAATGATAGGTCATTTTTGTGAAAGATATTAGTTTTAGAGAGAAATATAGTACCCAATCTCTCTCTCTCTCTCTACCGCAAGCCTTGCGATATTGCTTAAAACAAATATGCTATAACAAATAGAATAAAAGCATGTGTGAGATGATCTTTTAATTTTATTTCATTTATAACTACCTCATATACTAAGACTAATCATAATATTAATCTTCGGATAACTATTAAAACCTTAACGATAACTTTTATACTTGAACTATATATCAAGTGATGCACCTTCATGGTGCATACTTTGTAACTAATAGTGCTCTTGAATGACAATAATAGATCATCCTTGCTATATTGCATCAACTTTGAGTTAATTGTTGCTATAGTCAAAATTTGATACGCAGTTTATCACATGGTATCAATGCCGCTAGACATCAACTTGACCAATTAATTAGAGCCAATTATCTTGTATGGAGGGTTCAAATGAAGATCCGTCTATAGCATGCTGATCTTTGACCCATGATTGGTTGCACTGAAGTCAACTACACTGCTACATGTCCACTAGCACACAACCAATAGTTTCATCATGCTCCCACTTCCAAGATGGATATTAGGGTGATAGACATGTAGGAGTACACCTCCTACATGTAGGAGTACACCTCCTACTTCGACATTAATTTGGGATTTTCTCAAATTATTATTATTATTTTTTGTTTAGTTTTTAGCAAATAATGACCATCTGGAGCACGTGATCCATTTCATGGAGGTGTCATGGGCATGTGCATGATCATACATGAGCTTCTACATAAGACTCTTTAAACTCATAGATGTTATTGAGAGAGAGAGAGAGAGGGGGGGGGTGATAAGTTTTCATAGTATAAATGTGCATTGTATTATGGATCATTGATCACAAGATAAAAGGTCGTGGTGGCCTCTAGGTTTTTTCTCTTTAATGGTCATTTTATGGTGTTGGGGGGTTTGATGGTGGCCTTTTCATTTAGGTTAATCAACTATCCAGGATCATTTATCAACTATCCCCAGGATCATTTAGGTTAATCAACTATCCAGGATCATTTATCTATAATGATCTTTAAATGGTTGTTGGTCTTCTTCATCTTCTAATAGATTCTTTGATCACTGGAAAGGCTATTGGTATTCAATATTGTGCTCATGTAGCTTTGTAGAAAGCTCACCTTGATGTTGAGGCGATGTTGACATCTAGAATTTGGGTGAAGCTAATTGTGGTTTGAAGTCCTTGAACATGGGTTCTTGATGAGAATCTTTGATATATAAAGAACTTTCATCTCTCCTTTGAGCTTGTCATTCTCTCTCACACTCTACAACTTTGTGTTCTTGTCATTAAGCATTGTGTATGTGTCAGTCTGGCTCTCCATTCTGTGAGATCTAATAGTGATATCAAAGCAAGGCTTTTTTCATAGCTTGGTTTTTTATTTTCTCCATACTGTGTATAAGCTTCCATAGCTTGTCTTCAAGCTTTCAATAGCTTATTTCAATTGCTCTTTATCAGTTTGTTTTAGTTCTGGTTGAAGCAGCCAATACTGATATTTGAGTTCTCCATTGAAACTCCCTCTCTCTATAGTTAGTGAAGGAAGCTCTTTGCATCTTGATCAGCACTTCTACTTCACAAATCAACTCTTATACAATCGATTTGTATAAGGGATTCAAGCTACAACTAAGCAACTCAACAACTACAAGTTATAGTTTTTTTGACAGTCGGATCATTAAAAAATTTACTTACAGTCGAATCATTTTGTCAAAACGATCCAATCCCACTTTTTCACCGCTTCACCACGTGTTGACATCATGTGGTGGATAGAATCCCTCAATTATTGGATCGTTTTCATCTTGGATCATTTAAACATTTTGAAATCTACCGACTCACGTGGTGGATAGAATCCCTCAATTATTGGATTGTTTTCATCTTGGATCATTTACACGTTTTGAAATTGGCCGATTCAACTTTTGAATCCTTGATTTCTTGGATCGACTGATTCCACACTTTAGTGATTCTCCTTTCTAGAATCGCTTCAATTTCTGGCTCTCAATGATCCTATCATTCAGTAGTTCTTCTTTAGCGATTCCAATTTCTCAGTGATTCTACTTTTCAATCGATTCCACTTTCGTCAGCAATCCTACCTCGACAGATTCGACTTCTAGGATCGTCCGATTCGACTTTTTGGATCAACTAACTCCACTTCTTTAATTGAACAATTATACTTATTCAATCTCTAATCGATCATCTCCAATCATCCAATTGGTGATTCTCCAATGATTGCTCAATTGTATTTCTCTAATCCTTGATCCAAGAGTGCAATTTGACGATTCCTCCAGAATTTCAATCAATAATTTCTCCCATTGTCTAATAGACGATTCTTCATCTTCAATAGTCTGATTCTTCATCTCCAATCGAAGCCTCGAATAGGTGATCCAACTAAGATTTTTAGCAGCATTCCAATGAGTTCCACAATAACTGTTGACTTTAATTCAAGCTTTATTTCAGTATCTTTTCTTCTTCAATTGCCTAGCAGTCAAGTATGGCCAACAACTCTGCAAATGATTTATTTGGTATTCTTTCCAAATAGGATAATTTAGATATAGGTCAGACTACTCCCTATGGAGTTTTATGATCAGAAATGTCCTAGTTACAAAGGGTTTATGGAGTCATGTCAATGGTGGTGATGACCCTCATCCTAATGTAATTGCCCTGCTACTCCTCACAAAGGGATAGATCCAATGACAAGTTTCTCAAATCACTACTACTGACCAAAGAAGATGGGATTCACATGATGCTCAAGGTTTGGCATTGATTACCTTGTTAGTTAAAAGGTCTATTATTCTACACTTTCGCTCTATAAAACATCTATGCTTGCTTGGAACACTCTAGAAGTTATGTATCAAGCTTAAATGATACAAGGATTGCCAATCTCAAAAGGAAACTTTATAAAGAACATATGCAAGAAAAAGGGTCTATGAATGTACATTTAACAAAACTACAAAACTTGATATAATTTCTCAATATATTCTTGAAAAAGGATATGATTAACATTACCCTTAATTCATTTCCTAAATCTTTTTTGGGATTTAATACTTCCCTCTACCTTTCTTTGAGAGATTTAATTCGGCACATAGGTAGCATAAAGAAATTTTGTTAATTGAACCAAGCCACTAAAGCTTTGAAGACTCATGAGGCTTGGTTCAATTAAAATACTAAGGTTGAATACATGCATGTATTTGGTTGTTTGTCATATGCAAATGTGCCAACACCACAAAGCAGAACTAAGCTTGATGACAAGGCAATGAAATGCATTTTTATTGGTTATAGTGCTAAAAGCAAATATTATCGTCTCTATACTCCTATCACAAAGAAGATTATTATTAGTAGGGATGTCCTTTTTACAGAATATTTTGTCTATCAAAATGATGGAATTCATTAAGCATGCCTATGCCAATTCTCCAAATATGTTTGATGGATTATTACCTATGATGGAATTCATTAAGCATGCCTATGCCAATTCTCCAAATATGTTTGATGGATTATTACCTATACCTGTTTATGTTGATTCTCGATAAATTTTGCCTGTTGATCCTTACTTATCATGAGGAGAATGCTCAAGGAGTTGATGCACCTACTTCCGATTAGCTGGAAGATGTAGTAAATGCTAAAAGTTTAGTAATCAATGAATCTAGTGTTATGCCTATATGGGTTTGAAGCGCCTTGCAGGATAGTAAATTATCTTCTCCTCTGCAAAGCAGAACTAGATCTGGTGCTCGAACCACTTCTTCAACAGCTATTGTGCTGAGTTTGCATTTCTTAGTTCTCTACATGATGTGGATGAACCTGAGTCTTTTGAAGACGCTCAAGAAGATCCAAATTCGATTGAAGCCATATAAAATGAAATTTATTCCATTTAGAAAAATGGTAGTTGAGACTTAGTGGATAGACTACCACTTGTGGCAAGAAAGATATTGGTAGAGTAAGTGGGTTTTCAAAGTCAAAAGAAAGGTAGATGGATCAGTTGGATAGATATAAGGTCAAACTTGTTGTAAAGTGCCCAGCATAAAGGGATTGATTATGATGAAAGTTTTTCTAATACTTCCCATATGACCACTATCTAATTTTTTATTGCTTTAGCAGCCCATCATGGATAGAAAGTACACCAATTGGACATAGGGTTCTTAAATGGTGACTTGTAGGAAGAAGTGTATGTGAGTCAATCAACAAGATTTTCCTAAACTAGTCAAGATTAGAAGATATGTTAGCTTAATAAAACTTTATATGGTTTGAAATAAGCTCCAAGATCTGGGTACCAAAATCTTCATGCATATTTGACTGGACAAAGATTCCAAATAGTCTTACAAAAAGCACTTTATATGTGAAAAAGGACAAGCATGTTATCATTCTATAGATTACATGCTAGTGATAGGCACCAATGAGGACTTTATTACAACCTTCAAGGTTGACCTTATGTCAAATTTTGAGATGTCAAATCTTGGCCTTTTGCACTACTATTTGGGTACATAGTTTATAATAGTGCAAGATGATGGTATAGTCATTGAGCAGTTAAATTACATCAATGCACTTTGTGCTTAAGAGGTTTGAAGCATGGAAAGTTGTAAACCAATTTCTTCACCAATGGAGCCTGGTGTAAAACTTACTCTACAAGATGACGATGAACCATTCAACATAACCACTTATGATTAAGCTATTAGATGCCTAATCTAGTTGTGAAACTATGGCTAAACATCCAGTATGACGTGTCACAACTTTCAAAGTTCATGCATTTCTCAGAAACTAAGCATTGGTAGATTGTTAAAACATATTTTCATATACTTACAAGGAACTCACGATTTTGGATTATTCTATGCCAAGGGGGTGATTTAGAACTACTTCAAGGCCTATAATATCTATAGTAAGGCAAGGGGGTGTTGCCATATATATAGGCAGTGATGTGTGTGAACACACTTAGGACCGCCGAGGCACTTTTTTCCTCTTTAGGAGGTTTTTTCCCCCAGCTTGTATATATGCCCATTATTCTAGGGCTAACTAATCTTTGTACATTGACACAAGCTAATACATTGTGTGTTGTGTGAATTCTTGCTTCTTCTTCTCCAAGCTTTATGTGCTTTTCTGTAACCCTAATTCTAACAATTGGTATCAGAGTAGGCATCGGCTCCCAGGGCTATGCCGTTAGCACCCTCTGACTCACGTTCTTCGATTGAGGTGAGCTTTCACAAGCGCTTACAGGTCCCTATACTCCACAGATAGGCCCATAGGGCTTTGTGTTCTTAGAAATTGCATCTGAGGTCGTTTCGGGCTCCGTTTTGCATTACAAGTTCTGTATAGATGTTTTCTATTGTACAAAAATTTCGACAATGCAATTTTTTACAAAATAGGTATATGTATTCTATTGTGGACCATACTACATAGCACGAGTTGTTTTCTGTTCAGTCTTTACTTCATTACAGGTAGCTTTTGCATCAGTTTCAGTCAGTGGCCATGGCTGATAATGTAAGATTCCTCCCCCAGGCCCTCATGATGTCTAGTATCTTCCCTTGTAATTAATCCCCTCTTCAGAAATATAAAAGATCTTGTTTCTACCAGTTTTGGCCTAGAGAGAGAAAATCTTCTAGAGAGTGGTAATTCAGCTTTTAAATATTTTTGGATAGAAAAATATCTCATCTTATTAAAATAAGTCCCCCTGAAACAGAAGTTCAAAAAGAATTTCAGAAGGTGCATTAGAAATTAAGTATAATCTGTTCAAGAGGCATTATCCTGGGGGTGAAGATTTTTTCGAAATTTTAAATTAAGGTTCCTATGGACCAATAAGATTCATCCAAATGTAGGGAGGAGATAAATGAAGAAATATCAATTTCTATTATATTACGTTAGATGAAGTAAATCTCGGATAGTAATTGTTCTATGGATAGGAATCAACGGTTGTGCCTCTTGACGGGGAAAAAAGCGTTGATCTCTATGATCCAAGTGCAAGTTTCTTCCTTGATCTGACCAAGTGACTTTAGGTTCAGTTGGATCAGTTTGGTCAATAATGACCTTGACTACGTTAGAGTAAAATTTTTATCCTGGAGGAATCGCCTATGCTTTCCGGGCAAGGGAAGTTTTTCTAAGTTTGGTTTTGGAAGAACCGAGGAATTAGTCACCTGTCCGGATATCCGTGGGGCGAGGCCCTGAGTGTAGAACCCTGCCCCGCATAAGATGTACTACTTCCGCTGCTAGCATCTAGAATCCGTTGCACGGTGGGATGGGGATCTTACAGTTGGTATCAGAGCAAATTGGCTATTGAGAATCAACCGAGAAGCCAAATATGTCAAAAATTTATCAACAAGAAGTACTAAAAGGTTGTAATTGTGTGATAAAATTCATACAATTTGATATTCAAACTAAAATGCGTAAATTGGTAATTGGGTCTTCAGATGGAAGTACCGCAATTGTATGGAATCCCTGACTTGCTTGAGGCCTAGACATGATGGTATTTACCTTACAGTTCCAAGAACCATGACTACCCGTATATACCGAGGGTATAACTGTAGCTCTTTTACTGGCAGTATATACGAGTAAATCTAAGACTTGAAATTATAAGTATTAATGCTATCCAGTTGATGAATTTGAATGTGATTGATATGATTTTTAAATTTTGGTTTTGAGAACTGATGAGTTTATTTGGATTCTAATTGAAAAATGATGATCCCTGAAATTTGGTTGAAATATAATAAGCTGAGCGAAACCGCAATAAGGATGAATGGGATGAGTCCCTGTGATGATGTTCTTAACTGGAATGACGTTAATGACTTCAGCCAATCACTATGAGATTAGTGGATTGTGCTGGCAGATTGCTACTGTTAACTTTTGATCAGTGGATCAAGTTAAGGGATGATAAATTAAAAATCTAAAAAATTGAAATCCCCATGGAGGACTGTTCAGATGAAAAAATTTAGTCTAATGGACCAATATTGTGATAAAGATATTAATGAGATATTCTGAATGAATTGTTATCTGATAATACATTCTATATGAGTATCTTTATCGCTTGATTCTGTGGGGAGACGACCTATTTAGAGAACCCCGGAATCAGTTGAATCAAAAAAATCGGTTTGAATCATAAATAAAGAGACTTATTTTCGTATTGATAGGAACATGGACCGAGGTCGTCATGGTAGAAATGTTAACCCCCAACTCGATGAAGAAGAGCTCGACCTGGATGTTCGTAAAACTCCTCATAGTTCGCAGCCTGGACCTTTCAGGGGTGAAGGGAAAAACTTGGGCGAGGCTATGGAGAAGTGGATCGAATCAATGGAAGAATACTTCGATGTCACCGGGTACAATGAGAAGAGCAAAATGGCTCTTGCAAGGTTAAAGATAGTGGAGACAGCTAGAGTGGCATGGAGAAACCACTGCGAGACAAACCGTCTCGACCGAAATACCCAAACCTGGACCGATCTCAAGGCTTACCTCAGAAAGAGGTTTTATCCCCCAGGCTTTCTTGAAACTAAGATGAATGAGTTCTTGGAACTAAAGCAGGAAACCCGAAAAATTGAAGAGTACCATCAGGCTTTTGCCCTTCTCCTTAAATATTCCCCACAATTGGATGAAGAGCAACTAATGGCCAGATTCATTCGGGGAATGAACGACCCATTGGATACTTTAGTCAAGAATGCAAAACCTAGGACGTCTCGCGTAGCAAGGTCGGCCGAGGTCTTGACCAGCCTCGGTTCGATTTAAATGGTGAGCTTCCGGTATGGTGGATGAGAGACCAAGGAAGCGGCCTATGAGTGAAGCGCTAGGTGACCTGCGAAGGATCCTAGAGGGTGCTGACCATACGGTGCTCGGGCTCTGGGTCGCCGAAGATACCCACACGTGCATCGTGGAAGATATTGGAATAAGGAGTAAGAGTTGTTTTCTAAAATCGGGCATGGATTTGGTTGATTGACCTTGCTGGTCCTCAACGGATGAGTCCATGGCTCTTTTATAGAGATCTGTTGGTTGATCTTGCTGATCTTCCACGGAGATTCCATTTTGTTATCTGAATATATTGCCAGTTACTATGAGCTAGGAACTATCGAAAAGGCCCCTGAGTGAAGGCCCCTTAGTGAACAGGGGCCTTCACTCAGGGGCCTTTTCGATAGTTCCTAGCTCATAGGAACTATCGAAAAGGCCCCTGAGTGAACAGGTGGTGAGCGTTCTGGTGCCAATGATGCCAAAAGTACACCGATGAATGAATGATTGGAAATATGGATTCAACCAGAGATTTTAAGGATTGTGATCAGTGACATAATGGTTTCATTAAAGGATTATTTTAAAGTTAGCTGATGCTGAGAAAAAGGCAATTTCATATTGGGTGTGTAAGTGGTGTGACTAGTTTTCTATTTGCATGAACTTCTGACTAGGGGGTCTGGGAACTTTTTTCCCTGGTACTCGGGACAAAACCTAACCAAATTCTAAATTGGATTCCATCACTACAGTGGCTAGGTGGTTGGCTAACCCATGGGACTGGATGGGGTTAGGCTGGACTGATGGATCCATAAATTGAGACTCAATTTCTATTATATTACGTTAGATGAAGTAAATCCCAGATAGTAATTGTTCTATGGATAGGAATCAACGGCTGTGCCTCTTAACGGGGAAAAAAGCATTGATCTCTATGATCCAAGTACAAGTTTCTTTCTTGATCTGACCAAGTGACTTTAGGTTGTCAATAATGACCTTGACTATGTTAGAGTAAAATTTTTATCCTGGTGGAGGAATCGCCTGTGCTTTCCGGGCAAGGGAAGTTTTTCTAAGTTCGGTTTTGGAAGAACCGAGGAATTAGTCACCTGTCCGGATATCTGTGGGCAAGGCCCTGAGTGTAGGACCCTGCCCCGCGCAAGATGTGCTACTTCTGCTGCTAGCATCCAGAATCCGTTGCACGGTGGGGATGGGGATCTTACAGATAATAGCAATGATATATTTCGCATGTTGTCTCTGCTGATGACAAATTGGATGGAGACAGCAACTACCCACTTTGGGCATACATGATGCAGCATGTTTTGGTTACAAAAGGAGTGTGGAACATTGTGTAGGGTATGGATGTACATCCAAGTTTTGTGGATGTAGGATCTGTTGAGGATGTTGCAGGTTCTAGCAGCTCTACTGTTGCTGCTGTTTTACCCACTGCTGAACAAGTTCGTTGGGATGGTAAAGATGCGCAGGCTCATGCCTTGATTGCACTTTCTGTCAAACGTAACATCACTCCACATATTTGTTCAGCTAAAACAGCAAAACAGGCTTAGGATATTCTAGCTGGTTTGTATGCAGGTCGTAAAATAACGAGGCAAAAATCTCTTACCTCCGTAAAGAGCTAGAATCGAAGATTATGCAGGAAGATGATGATATTAATGTTTTTCTTGCTGAGATTAAAGATCTCAAGGAATAGTTGATTTCTGCATGTGAGATTATTCCTAATCATTCTCTTGTGCAGACTGTTCTTGATGCTTTACCTGAGTCATATCAGACTTTTGCTTCCACATGGAGACTTGTTACTGAGGACAGACCTGATGTTGTGAAGTATGATACTTTAGTCAATAAGCTCTTTTGCAAGAAGCGCAGTCCAAGTAAAATAGGACTAGGCAGCGTGCAGTTGATCAGGCATTTGTTGCTGCCCACAGCAGAGAAGAAGTGGTAAGGCAGCCCCTTCCACTGTTTCTTCTCCTATTAGTAGGTCTGCAACTTCCTCCTTCCACAGGTAGCAACAATAGGTCTGAGAAGGCTCTTGATAAAGGCAAGAAAAAAAATCAGGTGCAACTATTATAAGGCAACTGATCATGTCATTAAGAATTGCCCTAAGCTAAAGGCTAAAGAGGCAAAGAAGAAAGAGTCAAATGCAGCCACAATAGCTTCTACAAATACAGATTCAACAAATGTTGTGCACGATACAGAATGGGCGTTTAGCATTGTTAGGAGTTTTTCTGAAAGGTGTTTTGGGCTTGTGTACATATGGAATGCATGGCGTGTATAAAGGCTTTGTCCTGGAATGCGCTGGCGGATGTACATGGTGGATGGTTTGGTAATGAGCTTGTATAGGTTTGTCCGGAAAGTGGTCTGCTAGAGGTCTGCTGGAGGTGGTATCAGTTGTTCGGCCGCTTTGTTTGTGTACGCGTCCCAAAGAAACTGGGCACTCGTAATCTGTATCCGAAGGTGTGTGGAAGCATGGGAGTAATTTGATTAAGAGGCCAATGTCGCATTGAATTTGGTGTGAAATAGAAGGCTCTAAGCATGGTGGCCATTTTCTAAGCTTTAGAAAAAATAAAAAATAATAATCAACGTGGCCAGCAATGAAATAGCCACGTGGAGGCTTATTCAACTGCCAGCTCCCTCGCCAGCATGAAAGAAGACTCTAGAGGGTTGGCGAAGAGCTGCAGGAAGTGAAAAGTGGCCGCCTGGTACCGAGATGCTGCTCTGGTGATGACAGGCTAGGCGCTGTAGAGAGGGGAGCCGCCTAGATGGGTTACTGCAGCTGCTGAAGAGAGGGTAGCAGAGCAGAGGCATGAGAGAGGTGTCGGACTGGTTGGAGTTGGCCGCGCTGAGGAGCCCAATCTAGAAGGAGGATCACCACGAAGAGAGAACTGTGGCTGGTGATACAAGGGGGTGGACTCAGTGTGGTGGCCGCCTCAGAGGAGGGAGCAGCTTTGCTGCGGTGGCTGATGGAGTGTCGACTGCGAAGAGAGCCGGAGGGCTGCAACCAAAGAGAAGGGGTCTGCAGGGGAGCCGCCTTGGGTTAGCTGGGGGCCTCTGCTGGTGTGCGCAGGCGAGGCCGGGAGATGGCCGCCTTTTGGGATGCGAAGGATGGCACCGGAAGCTGATTGAGGAGGCAGTGAAGCGGGTGCGACGGCTGGCAGCAGCTGAAGCAAAGGATGGTGCCAACGTCAAAGTGTTTGCCAATGGCAATTGAAGAGTGAAGGGCTATGGGGCCGGTAGCACTGCAGAGAAGCTGCCTGTGGTGGCAGAGGAAGTGCTGTTATGAGGTTGGCAGGCAGAGGATCAGCACAGAGAAAGAGAGAGACGGGCTGTCTGTACAAAGGAGAGGAAGTCCTCAGGGAGCGAAGGTGTTGACGCGCCGACTAGGAGAGTTAACGGCTAGGGAAGGAGCCACGTCGACTGCACCTAGCGAGAGCAGCTGGACGTGAAGAGGCAGCCGCTGAGTGAAAACGGGTTGAAGGTCGTGGTGGTGACTGACGCAAGCCGCAGGCGCAAGGAGAGCAGAGGTGAGAGCTGCTGGCGACTACTGTTGGGGGACAACTGGCAGGAAGGGAAGGTTGCGTTGGTTTTTGTGGTGGGGCTGGTAGCACTGCAGAGAAGTTGCCTGTGGTGGCAGAGGATCAGCACAAAGAAAGAGAGAGAGAGGTGTTGGTGTGGCTACTGGCGACACACACAGAAGTGATGGGCTGCAGAGAGAGTTGAGGGTTGCTGGTGGGGCGCCCTCTGAAGAGAGAGAGGCCGGGTTCTTTTTGGTATGGTTGGCACAGTACGCAGGCGAGAGGTTCACGGCGATTGAAAAAGCCGACTATGGGCACATGCAGTGGATCATGTGCCATTGAGGATGTGGTGTATCCTTAGCAATAAAACAGGTCAAAGTGTTGATGTGTTTGTGGCTGAAGAGGCTTGGTCGTCAGACGCAAGGTTGTATTTCTAGAGGCAGTGAGGCTGCGGTGGAATTTCCTTGGTAGTAAATCCAAGCCTGAGTGTTTGTATGGTTGTGTGAGTAAGGCCTCTGTGTCGGGAGAAGCTTGTATGATGTGTTGACTGGGAATATAATTGCTAGGTAGGCTCTGCACAGAGAGGCGCGTCATGAAAGAGTAGGAGGGTACGCTATTTTGCTGCAAGGAGAGTTGGCAGTAAAGCAGAGGAAGCAGGGTAGCACGTCTACTGGTGTGAGGCGCAGAGTGGTGCTGGCGCTGACGAGAGCTGGTAGCACGCCAAAGAGAAGGAGCAGTGGTTGGCGCAGCCGCCCCGCAGGCGCAAGGGAAGTGAAGCTAGCGCAAAGCTGACTGAACTATCGACGAGGAGAGAGAAGCCGCTGCGGAGATGGTTGGCTGGCGACAGTGTGAAGAGCGGTGGGGGGCAACTGCAGGCAAAGAGAACAAAGAGGGCATGGCTGGTAGTGAAGACGGCCTCTGGTGTGCGCAGGCAAGGCTGGAGAAGTCGCCTTGGTGGAGACGTCAAGAAGCTGTTTTGTGTGCTGGCGGTGACTGCTAAAGAAGAAGAGGAGGGTCGCTTTGCTTGGTGACTGGCGTGGAGTGTGGAGTCTGCTGTGAAGGTAATCGACTGTGAGGAGGGTTGCGCATATGGCTGGCGTTGACTGAGAGGCTTGTTGGGTTTTACTGGGAGGTCACCTTTGAAGCTGATAGCGCTGGAGATCGTTGTCTTCAGTTGAGGTGCCAGCGCAGAGCAAGTTTGGGTGTTGGCTAGAGTGCAAGTGGCCCAGATGGTGCCAAGGAGGTGGTGGCCGCCTCTGGACCAGAGCCTAGGGGGCTGGATGCGCAGGCTGGCAATGGTTGGGGATCGATGGTAGGGACCAGAGAGGGTGACAAGAAGGTGGAAGCCACCTCTGGCTGGTGAACATGGAGTGCTGGTGGCACAGCTGGACGTGAAGAGGCTCTCGGGTGAGCGTGGAGAGCTAACAGCGCAGCCGACAGACGAGAGGTGTGGTGTTGGTGTAACTGCTGGGCGACACACAGAGACAACGAGCTGGGACAGTAGAGGGTTGCTGGTATGGGCGCCCTCTGAAGAAAAGAGAGAAAGTGTCCAGTCGGGTCGTTTGGCGTGGTTGGCACAGCTCACTGAGCTGGAGAGAGCTGGAGAGAGCCGCCAAGGAGATGCTGCTGCGACTACTGTAGACAGGTGGACAGGGACGTCGACAGGCTTGAGACAGGTCCAGGGTAGCTGGTGGTAGCTGAAGTAAGGAGAGAGGAAACCGCCAGGGAGAGAAGCGAGCAAGAGTGTTCGCTGTGTTGCTGGCTGGGGAGTGCCTTGCTCTTGCCACGGACGGTGCTGGTGGCTTGGCCGTCAGTTCTCTGAGCAGGTGATGCCAAAGGGTACAATGAGTTGAACAAGTTTTTTTTGGTGTGAAGGAAGCCGAGTGAAGCCAGCTGATTGTAGAGGAAAATTTGTATTATTGTGGATAAGTGTGCGGTCTTTGATTATCTTGTGGAGTACAGAGTTTTGAGGTATCTCTGTGTGGTGCTTCGTGTTGGTTGTTGGTGCCCCTATTTTGGCTGTTCTTCTAGTGTGGGTGGTGTGGTGAGCCGTGAGAAGTGTTCCAGCCGGTGGCTGGTGGTGCCCCCGTTTGTAGTTGTTGTATCAAAGTTGGGAGGTGAAGGGCTATAGAGACATGGTCTTTTTTTCTTGTTTTCACCTCACATCTTTCTGGTGCCCCCACTGAGGATAGCTCTGGACCTTTAGTTTGTTTTCCTGAGGTTCCTTCAGTTCACAGGTTGCAACCATGGCGTTTGCTTATCCTGAATTTCACGGTGATAAGAATGAGGATGTAGAGGATTTCTTGGAGCAAATGGAGGTGGCATGCATTACCAACCATGTGGATAATCCGGATCAAATTTTGAGGCTCTTCCAGATCTTTTTGAAGGGCACAGCGGGTACATGGCTTTGAGGGTTTGAAGCAAAAAGAACGATTGGTCGCCCATCTCGAATGATGATGGTGGAAAACCTGAGAGAAGCCCTTACAAAGGAGTTTTAGAGAAGAGAAGATCCCAATGACGTTTGGCAGGAGCTCAAGCAGCTGAAGCAAGGTGAAAGCCAGAGTGTGGCAAGTTATGTTACAATTTTTAGTGAGCTATGGACAAGATGGTGTTTAGCTCTTGAAACAGAAGTTCCCCCCATGTTTGTGAAGAAGAAGTGATTACTTATGAAGAGGCAGTGAGGATTGCTAAAGAGAAAGAATGGAAGCTGAAGAAAATGGCGGATTATGGGATGATCAAGGAAGACGAAGTGGTCAAGAATGGTTGTCTTGATGTGAATATGGTCCATGTTGATTTTGTGCAATAAACACCTACTATGTACCAACAAATTGGCAGGGGAATGTACCAAGTAAATCCTAAGGCAATCGCCAAGGATTTTGGGTAGTTTAATGAGAGCACTGTGAAGTCTATATCGGTGGATGTTATGCCAGCTTATGGTTATGAGAATTATCAGATTTCTAATAATGTTTCCACTAGTCAGGGTGTGTAAGTGATGTTATTTATGCTTCTAAAGTTCTTGCAGAGAATAAGGTTTTACCAATCATAGGCAGGGATTTAGATGTCGACAGATGCTTCTCTTGGCTTAAAGAGCCAGTTCAAGAACCTAAGGGGAGGAGGGGAGAGACAAAAGATGGTCTACAAGAAAAGGATGGAGTGGAAGAGCAAGTAGATGAAGAGATTGAAGGAGATGGACTGTAAATGGAGGATCTAGCAGGATTTGACACGAGGGGTGAGACAAGGGAGAATCCTGAGCCTGAAGAAGATCCCAAGGTGGTTGGCAATGAGGAAGTAGAGGACAAGATGATGCTTGAAGCACCTTCGGAAATGAGTCTCTCTTTCGAAGAGGATAGTGGAAGTGGAAAGCTGGTCATGAATGATCCTGTGAGTGAGAGCAATGTTTATGTGCTGGATTCTGGGAATTTTCTTATTGAACCGGTTGAAGAAGAACTAATGCTTGAGAAACCCGGCATGTGGGAGCCAGAGTCAGGTGAATTTGGAGTTATGAGGTCTGGGAATGCTATGCTTGAAAAAGACGAAAATTTTTCCACAACAGTAAATGTTTATGAGCCAGGTAATCAAAGATCCAAGGATTTGGGTTGCAAAATGTTAATGTATATGCTTTTAACTGTGGCTGTGCAGTGGGCAAGTAAGGCTTAAGTATGTTTGGGATTGACCCAAGAAGAAGAAGATGTGAATGAGGATTATGCAGACCCAGTTTTTGGTGATGCTAATAGTGTGCATGAAGAGGATAGTCAGAATGGTGAGATGCCATTAGTTTTGAATGAAAGAAACTCCCAATTGGTATATCACCTAGATGAACTAGATGGGCAGACGTGTATAATTGGAAGAGACATGCAACAGTGGCCTTTTGACCCTGGAGGCTGACCGTTCATGGATGCTAACTGCTAGGACATGAATGTCCTGCAGGCTAGGTGGTTGGCAAAGTATGTTAGGAGTTTTTCTGAAAGGTGTTTTGGGCTTGTGTACATATGGAATGCCTGGTGTGTATAAAGGCTTTGTCCTGGAATGCGTTGGCGGATGTACAGGGTGGATGGTTTGGTAATGAGCTTGTACATGTTTGTTCGGAAAGTGGTCTGCTGGAGGTCTGCTGGAGGTGGTATCAGCTATTCGGCCGCTTTGTTTGTGTACACGTCCCAAAGAAACTGGGCACTCGTAATCTGTATCCGAAGGTGTGTGGAAGCATGGGGGGTAATTAATGATTAAGAGGCCAATGTCGCATTGAATTTGGTGTGAAATAGAAGGCTCTAAGCATGGTGGCCATTTTCTAAGCTTTAGAAAAAATAAAAAATAATAATCAACGTGGCCAGCAATGAAATAGCCATGTGGAGGCTTGTTCAACTGCTAGCTCCCTCGCCAACGTGAAAGAAGACTCTAGAGGGTTGGCGAAGAGTTGCAGGAAGTGAAAAGTGGTCGCCTGGTACCAAGATGCTGCTCTGGCAATGACAGGCTAGGCGCTGTAGAGAGGGGAGCTGCCTAGATGAGTTACTGCAGAGCTGCTGAAGAGGGTAGCAGAGCAGAGGCATGACAGAGGTGTCGACTGGTTAGAGTTGGCCGCGCTGAGGAGCCCACTCTGGAAGGAGGTCGCCAAAAAGAGGAGGGAAGTGGGCGGCTCTGCCAGAGAGGCGGGTCGTAAAAGATCAGGAGGGTACGCTGTTTTGCTACAAGGGGAGTTGGCAATAAAGTAGAGGAAGAAGGGTAGCATGTCTACTGGTGTGAGGCGCAGAGTGGTGCTGGCGCTGACGAGAGCTGGTAGCACGCCAAAGAGAAGGAGCAGTGGATTGGCACAGCCCCGCAGGCGCAAGGGAAGTGAAGCTGGCGCAAAGCTGACTGAACTGGGGACAGTAGACGAGGAGAGAGAAGCCGCTGCGGAGACGGTTGGCTGGCGACAGTGTGAAGAGCGGTGGGTGGCGACCGAGCAGGCAGAGAGAACAAAGAGGGCATGGCTGGTAGTGAAGACGGCCTCTGGTGTGCGTAGGCAAGGTTGGAGAAGTCGCCTTGGTGAAGACGTCAGGAAGCTGTTTTGTGTGCTGGCAGCAGTGACTGCTAGCGAAGAAGAGGAGGGTCGCTTTGCTTGGTGACTGGCGTGGAGTGTGGAGTCTGCTGTGTGAAGGTAATCGCCTCTGAGGAGGGCTGCGCATATGGCTGGCGTTGACTGAGAGGCTGGTTGGGTTTTACTGGGAGGTCACCTTTGAAGCCGATAGCGCTGGAGATCGTTGTCTTCAGTTGAGGTGCCAGTGCAGAGTACACGTAGCAAGCAGGTTTGGGTGTTGGTTGCAGTGCAAGTGGCAGATGGTGCAAGTGGCAGATGGTGCCAAGGAGGTGGTGGCCGCCTCTGGACCAGAGCCTAGGGGGCTAGATGCGCAGGCTGGCGATGATTGGGGGTCGTCGATGGTAGCGACCAGAGAGGGTGACAAGAAGGTGGAAGCCGCCTCTGGCTGATGAACATGGACTGCTGGCGGCACAGCTGGACGTGAAGAGGCTCTCAGGTGAGCGTGGAGAGCTAACAGCATAGCCGACAGACGAGAGGTGTGGTGTTGGTGTAACTGCTGGCGACACACAGAGACAACGAGCTGGGACAGTAGAGGGTTGCTGGTATGGGCGCCCTCTGAAGAAAAGAGAGAAAGTGTCCAGTCCGGTCGTTTGGTGTGGTTGGCACAGCTCACTGAGCTGGAGAGATGCTGCTGCAACAACTGCTGCAGACAGGCGCCAAGGAGATGCTGCTGCAACTACTGCAGACAGGCTGCTGCTGCAGACAGGTGGACAGGGACATCGAGACAGGCTTGAGATAGGTCCAAGGTAGCTGGTGGTAGCTGAAGTAAGGAGAGAGGGAACCGCCAGGGAGAGAAGCGAGCAAGAGTGTTCGTTGTGTTGCTGGCTGGGGAGTGCCTTGCACTTGCCACACGGACGCTGCTGGTGGCTTGGCCGTCAGTTCTCTGAGCAGGTGATTCCAGAGGGTACAATGAGTTGAACAAGTTTTTTTTGGTGTGAAGGAAGCCGAGTAAAATTTGTATTATTGTGGATAAGTGTGCAGTTTTTGATTATCTTGTGGAGTACAGAGTTTTGAGGTATCTCTGTGTGGTGCTTCTTCGTGTTGGTTGTTGGTGCCCCTATTTTGGCTGTTCTTCTGGTGTGGGTGGTGTGGTGAGCCATGAGAAGTGTTCCAGCCGGTGGCTGGTGGTGCCCCCGTTTGTAGTTGTTGTATCAAAGTTGGGAGGTGAAGGGCTATAGAGGCATGGTCTTTTTTTCTTGTTTTCACCTCACAGCGTGTATTGCCAGTATGACCCATTTGTACATGATGCATGTTTGGCAGTTTCTGTTGACTCTGATGTATGGTATTTTGACAGGGGTCTCGCATTGTGATATGTTCACTTGTCTTGAGGATACTGTCACATGTGCCAATAATGCTTCTTACCCAGTGAGAAGGGAGTTGGTAAAATTATGCTTACTACTACAAATGGCTTCACCTCCATCAGGGGATGGTGTGTTGTCACCCACTTATTTTTGCATAGCACCAAAGGGGTACCCTGTGCAAAAAATAGCGAGTTTAGGTTGGACACCATTATCATATGGCATCTTATGTGGGTGAAACTTTGCGAGTGGGTCCATGGAGCTACTACCCCTTCACTCACAAAGTCACCACCATCAAATGCTGGATTAGTGGTTACCACATGCTATTTTTTGCATAGTGCCCAAGGCATTCCCTATGCAAACAATAGTGGGTTCTGGTGGGGCATCATCATAACTTTGTGAGTGGGTCCATGGGGCTGCTACCACTCCACTCGCAAAGTTTCACCACCATCAAACACTGAATGGGCACGACCCCCTGTGTTTTGCATATTGCCTACCAAGGGATACCCTTTGCAAAAATAAAGCGGGTTTAAGTGGGGGATACCCTTTGCAAAAATAAAGCGGGTTTAAGTGGGGCATCATCATCATTGGGCGTCCGATGTAGATGAAAATTTGTGATTATGTCCATGGGGCTACTACCCCTCCACTCAAAAAGTTTCACCACCATTAGGGGACAGTGTGTTGCCACTTGCTATTTTTTTGCATAGTGCCCAATTGGTCCCCTATGCAAAAAATAGCGGGTTTGGTTAGCGCATCATTGTTATATGGCGCTCGATGTGGGTGAAACTTCGTGAGTGGGTCCATGGGGCTGCTACCCCTCCACTCACAAAGTTTCACCACCATCAGACGCTGGATCAGCGGGATGGTATATTGCCACCCTTTATTTTTTGCATACCGGCCAAGGAGTCCCCTATGCAAAAAAATAGCAGGCTTGGGTGGGCCATCATTATCAATAGGCGTTCGATGCAAGTGAAACTTTGTGAGTGGGTCTGTGGGGGACTGCTACCCCTCCACTTGCAAAGTTTCACCGCCATCATCACACGCCAGATGGGCAGGACAGTGTGTTGCCACATGCTATTTTTTGCATAGTGCTGCCTAAGAGGTCCCCTATACAGAAAATAGCGGATTTGGGTAGGGCTCAGGGGGTTCACCTAAGAATATGTAAGTTTAGCACGTGAGTTCATTAAGAGGGGTGTATTAATTCAAAAACGTTATAGAATTACATTTATATGAGGGGTTTTCTTAACCAATTTTGAAAAAAAATGTAAGTTTATAAAGAAAAAGGGGTCATTTTATTCATAAAAGTATGTAAGTGTAAGGGGTTTTTAACTACCCCTTGAACACACATGATATATAAAATTTCTCAGAGGTGAACCCCCCGAGGGGTGGGGCATCATTATCACAAAGTGAACGATGCAAGTGAAACTTTGCGAGTGGGTCCATGGAGATGCTACCCTTCCACTTGCAAAGTGTCACTACCATCAGACGCCAAATGGGTGGCGTACCACCCGCTATTTTTTGCATAGTACACAAGGGGTACCCCATGCAAAAAATAGCGGGTTTAGGTGGGGCATCATTATAATAAGGCATGAGATGTGGGTGAAACTTTGCGATTGGGTCCATGGCACTGCTACCCATTCACTCACAAAGTTTCACTAGCATTGAACGCTGGACTAGATGCACAGTGTGTTGCCACCCGCTATTTTTTGCATAGGGCCCAAGGGGTCCCCTATGCAAAAAAATAGCGGGTTTGGGTGGGGCATCATTATCATACGGTATTCGATGTAGATAAAACTTTGCGAGTGGATCCATGAGGATTCTACCCCTCCACTTGCAAATTATCACCACCATTGGACGCCAGATGAAAGGCACAGTGTGTTACCACTGGCTATTTTTTGCATAGTCCACAAGGGGTATCCCATGCAAAAAATATCGGGTTTAGGTGGGGCATTATAATCATACGGCTACCGATGTAAGTGAAACTTTATGAGTGGGTCAATGGAGCTGCTACCCCTCCACTCGCAAAGTTTCACCACCATCGGACGTCGGATAAGTGGCATGGTGTGTTGCCACCCTCTATTTTTTACAGTGCCCAAGGGATACCCTATGTAAAAAATAGCGGGTTTACGTGGGGCATCATTATCATACAGCATTGGATGTGGGTAAAATTTTGCGTGTGGATCCATAGGGCTGCTATCCCTTCACTCACAAAGTTTACAACCATCGGACGCCGGATTGGTGGGACGGTATGTTGCCACCGTCACTCACAAAGTTTGGACACTGGATTGGTGGGACGGTATGCATAGTGCCCAAAGGGGTCCCCTACGCAAAAAATAGCGTGTTTGGGTGGGGCATCATTATCATATTGTGTCCCTTCCAGGTGAAACTTTGTGAGTGGGTCCATGGGGCTACTTCCCCTCCACTCAAAAAGTTTCACCATCATCAAATACCAGATGGGCGGGACACTATGCTGCCACCTATGCTATTTTTTGCATAGCGCCCAAGGGGTCCCCTATGCAAAAAAATAGCAGGTTTGGGTTGGGCATCATTATCATACGTTGTCCGATAAGGGTGAAACTTTGTGAGTGGGTCCATGGGGCTACTACCCTTCCACTCAAACACCAAATGGGTGGGACAGTATGTTGCCACTCGCTATTTTTGGCATGCAACCCAAGGGGTCTCCTATGCAAAAAATGGTGGGTTGGGGTGGGGCATCATTATCATATGGCATTCGATGTAGGTTAAAATTTTTAAGTAGTTCTAGGGGGCTGCTATCCTTCCACTTGTAAAGTTTTCCCACCATTGAACACCAGATGAGCAGGACGGTGTGGTTCCATGTGCTATTTTTTACATGGTGCCCAACGGGTCCCGTATGTAAAAAATGGCGGGTTTGGGTGGGGCATCATTATCATACGGTGTTGGATGCAGGTTAAACTTTGCCAGTGGGTCCATGGGGCTGCTATCCCTCCACTTGCAAAGTCTCACCACCATCGGACACCGAATGGGTAGGATAGCGTCTTGTCACCTGTTATTTTTTGCATAGTGCCCAAGGGTTTGGGTGGGGCATCATTACCATCCATCGTCCGATGTGGGTGAAACTTTCCACATTTCTAGCTCCCTGCACTTCCTCCACTTGCACTTGGTTCATAGACGCAAGCCTTGGTCCGGGTTGTTTGTGGCAGTAAGATAGGTGATGGTTAAGAAACTCTAGGGAATCATATTACCCCTTGTTGGGTAGGACTTGCTGCACCATTCATTGTGTTTCCAACATTTATTTGAGATCTCAGAGGTGATGATAATGCTAGTGGTTATCTTTGTACATTTAGTAAAGCCAAGGTGGGGATGTTGATTGTAATTGGCAACTTGAAGTTTTTTATAACAATGGGTTATTTGAGATCTCGAAGGTACCGGTAATGCTAATGTTTGTCTTTATCCATTTGGTAAAGCTAAGGTGGGGTGTTGACTGTAATTGGCCAGTTTTGGGTTTTTATAACAATGGGTTGTTTCATGGTTTCCCATTTGTTATTGCAAATTGCAGAGTCTTTGTTTGAGATGTGGACACTCAGTGCTCGTGTGATTTTGCCTACATATAAACATGTCACATCATGGGTACATATGAGTACTACCTTGTGGTTTCCCTCGATGGACTCACTCACCACTGTTGGCTCAATTGATTCCATAGTGAAGCACTCAACTCTTTTGCTGCTGTCATGTTTTACATAAATGCCCACTCATCACCACTGTTGTCTCAATTGATTTAGCATTGAAGCGCTCAACTCTTTTGCTGTCATGTTTTATATAAATGTCCTCTCTTTCTTTGGATTTGCTAATCTTACAACCAATGGTGTTTCTCAAATAATTGATGGGGTCCTCAACATCATCTTCTTGTGGTCTGGTCCCAGCATGTTATCATCACCAAACTGAATGGCTTATCGATAATACTCATCAAAAGAATGAAATCTTTGGGTGACAACATATTGTGCAAGTTTGAGTCATTAAGTCCTTCTCATTATTCATTCAATATTGAACTTCTCTTGTGGGTCACATCTAGAGTTTAGGTACTTCATGCATGCAATAGAGTCACATACCGACTCTCCATCCTGAGTAGCTTCAGTTCACAATAGATAGTGAAAATCTTACAAAGAATCAACTTTGAGAGTAGGATACTCAATCTTCTCCTCGGGTTTGAGGGGTCTAAACTATGGGCTAGCCTTCCCATCTAGACTTAACCATAGTAGTACTTGCACTTTAGTTGCATCATCAACATGCCCAACACGTTGTTTTTAGAGCTTTGAGATATGCATGGTTTTTAACTTTGGGATCCAATCCTTCTCATAGGGGAGGTCTTATTTGGAAGGCTATGTTATACTTAGATTTCTATGTGAAGAGATTGGAAGGGCATACTAAAACACTTATCCTTTCTCATAATTTTTTCTAACCTTCTTCCACCATCAATTGTAGCACTTATCCATGTATCCTGAACTGACCCTACGTTGGTGAGCCTTGGAGCATAGCAACAATGAACTCGCTCTACTTCCAACATCTCCATCGTCAGCTCCCATTCTACTGCACTCTCTCCTGCCCCTCTTATCCAAGCCCTCATTGCGTCAATCGTTTCTCTGCACGTGCCGTCCCCTCACTTTCATCCCGGCGCTGTTCCCTTCCTCTTCAGCATGCCCCGCATTTGCCCTTCTACAAAGCTGGCAAGTGCAGAGCTCTTGCTTTCGACCCTGAACTGCCCACAAGTAATTTCGAGGTATTTCACTGGCGCACAATAAAATGAGTTTTTCTACAGTTTTGCGTGTGTGTGTGTGTGTGTGTGAGAGAGAGAGAGAGAGAGAGAGAGAGAGAGAGAGGAAGTCGATGCATCAAAGAAATGAAAGAAACACTTAATGTTAATTAAGCCGAACCATTGGTGAGTTTTCTCCTCATGCTAATGTGCAAAGACTGCAATGTGGTGATGAAGGCGGATGAGCCATCTTTTGAGGGTCTAGATGGCGAAGCCTTCATGTGTTTAGGACATATCCATGATTTTATTTCTACTGTTGTGACTGGTGCTGAAGCCGACATCTGGCAGGGGCTGGCTGCCTTTGCTGTATCACTCATAAGGTTTTAGTGGCTGCTCAGATGTCATGTTGCCCTGATAAAGCCTTTTTTGCTGAACTCTTCAATCTCTCTCTTGCAAAGATAGATTCTGACTGGGCTTTTTAGCCCACTTCATTTTTTTAATATGTGTTTGAGTTGGGTTCTCTGCCCAGGATGCCCCCCAAAATCTGAATAATCTTGTGCGTGTTATGTTTTCCCACGTAAATGTTTGCACCGCCTTGTGTTATTAACCCTATTTTGAGTTGGGGGTAGTTTTGGAGGCTGAAGAATCTTATGTGTGGGCAAGCTCCATTTGCAGGCTTGGTTGTGATCTGTTGTATCACACCAAGTTTGGCCATTGTGATCTTTTGCATCACGTGCTGCCAATGAGCCCAAATCACCATAAGTATGAAGGCCATTCCTCATAAATCCACCCTCTCTCCGAAGGGGGGTTTGTTGGATATTTCAAAGTCTTGTGTACGTGAATGTACCCCTGTTTATGTACCTGTATCTGTGTGGGTGTTAACACTCATTTATGTGGAAGTGTGCTTATGTGTGTGAACCCACCCTTAGGTGGATAAGATATTATGTGTGTAGTAAGTAGTGATGTCAATGGCCATGCCATGTGTCACTCACCTAGTGTGATTTGTGTGAGTCAAAAGATAAGGTTTGCAACCTATAAAAGCATGTACTTGGTGTACTTCAAAACAAATCTCTTATCAAGGATATCATTGAGTCGTACGAATCAGTGTTTGACTTTTGTCACATCTCTCTCTATCTCTCTCTCTCATCCATTCTCCACATAGCACACTATGACCCATCCATCCGCCATAGCTAGGGTTTCTTCTTTGCAGCCATGTCCCACAAAAACTCTTCCACGTGATCATGAAGAATCTCATCATGTGACAAATCAACTCTGCGTAAGTACTTGTAATCCACATCCATGTGATCACCAACATGTGTCGAGCTATAAGGTTCCTTGTCCTCGAATCCACAATCAGCAGTTGGCTTCACATGCACATTATGGTCAAGAACTTCATGCATCTCAAAAGTCTCGATGACAAATAGAGTAGACAAACCATCATAAGCATCATCCTCTTCATCAAAGGTAGCAAATAAAAAGAGCAAACAATCATATGCTTCATTTGTGCAACTTAATCGATGTCATGTGCATGATAAATGCCATGGACATTCTCAGGTGCTGGTCGAGAAGAGGCAGCCCGATAGAGAGTATGAACCAGTAAAAGATAACTAGAGCTAGGACTTGGAGCACAAGGAGCAGTGTTGGACGGGAGAATGGACTTGGATCCCTGTCGGCTGTACCAAAAACAGTACAAGAGCTGTCGGCGGAATCAGAAAAGAGGTAGCTACATGCACATCATTTATATGATTTTATGTCCAATTAGTTGGCTGGCCCCGTAACTTCGGGAGAAGGGGTGCCTCCTCACAAAGGAGGTTGCAGTGACCAGGCCCAGGTGACTGTTTACCAAAAACGCAGGTCTCCGCAAAGTCGTAAGACCATGTATGGGGGCTGACGCCTGCCCAGTGCCGGAAGGTTAAGGGAGTCGGTGACCTGATGACGGGTAAGCCGGCGACCGAAGCCCCGGTGAACGGCGGCCGTAACTCTAACGGTCCTAAGGTAGCGAAATTCCTTGTCGGGTAAGTTCCGACGAACCGCACGAAAGGCGTAACGATTTGGGCACTGTCTCGGAGAAAGACTCGGTGAAATAGACATGTCTGTGAAGATGCGGACTACCCGCACCTGGACAGAAAGACCCTATGAAGCTTCACTGTTCCCTGGGATTGGCTTTGGGCTCTTCTTGCGCAGCTTAGGTGGAAGGCAAAGAGGGTCCCTTTCCGGGGGGGCCTGAGCCATCAGTGAGATACCACTCTAGAAGAGCTAGAATTCGCTAGCCAGCTTTCCATTAAGGTTAAGAGACTATAAATAGCAAAGTGTGCTCATAGTTCTAGTCATTCAGTCCTTTAGGGATTGGATCTTGAGGGTCCAAGTAGGGACCAGAATTTTGGTGTTTATCACCCGTTTTATAAGACAGCCTAGGGCTGTAGCAGAGTACTCTTTTTGTACTATATGAATATACTGAATTTCCAGCATCTCTCTCTCTCTCTCTCTCTCTCTCTCTCTCTCTCTACTCTCTCTCTCCATATTTGCGTTTTGCATCAGCATGTTTCCAGGAGTGTTTAGGACTGAAAGAAGACCCCCAGAGCTTCCACGTGTTACATTGGTATCAGAGCATCAGGCTCAGCAAAGTTAAACACTGATTCAGTCCCATATGATGGTGTACAGGTCCAAGGTACATGAAAGTACATGGATACGAAGCCCAAGGCAAGGAACACAGAATCGGGAAGAGCTCCCAGGAAGTTTGTTGGTGGTGTTCCACAGAGCCAGAGGAGATGGTAGTCCTGTGAGCCAGATAGGTTCTTGGGCAACGGTCCCAAGGGAGGATTACCCCCCAAGGGTGATGTGAGAGTGCCATATTCATTTCTCAAGAATGAAGAACAAGACAATGTTTAGAGTCAAGGTAGGAATGGATTGTGGACTAGATGGAACAGATGCATAGATCTTAGTCTGAGACAGATTGGTTTTTGAGACCGGGCCGGGCTTTTAGAGAAAAGGGTTGCCAGGGATGGATGGATGACAGAGGGACTTCGAGAAAAGTTTGGGATGATGACAGTCATCCAAGAACAAGTTGGAATCCCGTCATCAAGTTTAGCAGAGGGGGATGTCATGTGCATGATAAATGCCATGGACATTCTCAGGTGCTGGTCCAGAAGAGGTAGCCAGATAAAGAGTATGAACCAGTAAAAGATAACTAGAGCTAGGACTTGGAGCACAAGGAGCAGTGTTGGACGGGAGAATGGACTTAGATTCCTGTCGGCTGTACCAGAAACAGAAGAAGAGCTGTCGGCTAAGACCAAAAGGGGCTGTCGGCTGAATCAGAAAAGGGGCAGCTACATGCGCATCATTTATATGATTTTATGTCCAATCAGCTGGCCGATCTCCATTAAAGTTAAGAGACTATAAATAGCAAAGTGTGCTCATAGTTCTAGTCATTCAGTCCTTTAGAGATTGGATCTTGAGGGTCCAAGTAGGGACCAGAATTTTGGTGTTTATCACCCTTTTTATAAGACAGCCTAGGGCTGTAGCAAAGTACCCTTTTTGTACTATATGAATATACTGAATTTCTAGCATCTCTCTCTCTCTCTCTCTCTCTCTCTCTCTCTCTCTCTCTCTCTCTACTCTCTCTCCATATCTGCATTTTGCATCAGCATGTTTCCAGGAGTGTTTAGGGCTGAAAGAAGACCCCTAGAGCTTCCGCGTGTTACAATCGAACTCTTTGCTCGATGGGTCTTCAAACAAGTCCATTGCCAAACAGAGAAGATCATCCTCCTCAAGCACATCAATGGAAACTTTAGGAAGAGGAGACTTCTCTTCTTCATCAACCACTTTAGTTGTGCCACCATCAATACCGCACCCAAGCTCAGAGTGCTCCAATTCAACAAAATCTTCATTAATAACAGGGCCCATAGGAGCATCTACACTCATATCCATTTGAAAAGAAACATCAATGAAACTATTACCCTTCAAGAGCCTTTAAGAATTCGTCAATCACATCCTCATTGTCATCCTCATTGCTCAAGGTATGTCCCACAAAATCATAGTCTTCGAGCATCTCGTCCATACAATCTACATCCAAGGAAGAAGCCTCACATGCCACCAAGCTCTCAAAGAGAGCGGAACACACCACTAGATTTGGATTCACCGCCTCTTGAAACTCATCCCCCTGTTGTCGCACACAAGGCTACTCCTCGTGTTGTGACTCCAAGACAGTATCAACAGCCTGTATAGACTCCAAATCTTGGTTTGCACAATCTCCCTTAGCTAGTACTTGCTTTTCTTCAATCTCGACCACCAAATTAGCGTCCTCTTTGAACTTTCAATATTCATGACATAATTTTGCATACATTTGCTCGGACCCTGCTCTTGTGGACACATCGCAAAACATCCCTCGAACTACCAAAGACCAATTGTTGCGTGCCTTAGCCGGTAGTTGAACATACCAATCATAGATACAAACATCTTGCAAATACATGATGAAACGGCTTGCCCGTTCTTCAACTGAACACTTATGTAGAATCATAGTGTCTTTGTATATCTGCAAGAACTGCCATGAATCATCATCACTTAGATACATCTAGAAACAATACGGGAATAAGATTTCGGCCATAGTCACACACCAAACACCAACGAACTGGTAGTAGTCGCAATCCGTGTCGAAGAGAGGCTTCCAAGCTCACCACACCAAAAATATCACATGTCTGAGGATCTGGGTGAATCATGTCCACCTGTGTTTGTTGGAAGCATCAATAGGTATTGCTAGACTAGACTGCACTGACACACCCCCTAGTCCTCTTAAAAAAGAGCCTTTACTTTATCCACTTACCAAAACTAAGCTAAAAAAAAACTAAGGCAAGTGAATCCCTTTCAATAATGCCAAGTGAAAAAAAACGAAGATGAATACTGTGCGAAACACCGGTGCCGTCTATTGGACATGTCATCTCCGTCTCTCTTTTACTCCATTTTATGCCCCTTTTTATCCAGATATTTATCTGATGTCATTAGGGATTTTTCCCATATTTCTTAGGCTAGTTTAAGCATTTTTATCAATCTTGGACATTTGTTCTCCAGTTCTACAGGCCGACTGGCTCTACATGAGATGTATATAAGCATGGCCATTGTGCCTTAATAATTCATTCAATTCTTTTCAGTTCTTGGCTCAAGTGTGGGATCTCTCGTGGCTGCCTACTCTCTCGTGTGATCTCTATTTGCTTCTGCTTCATATTCACATATTCTCTCATGGTATCAAAGATCTTGTGCTTCCACAGATTAGCAAGAAGATTTTTCAGCTTGCATTTTTTTTCTCTTCTCCCTTGGTGGCTGCATTTTCAAGATCTACTTCATCGCACAAATTAGCGTTTTTCTGCTGCGTTCTCCTCTATAGCAATACCTTGCTGTGTTTTTTTCCCCAACCCTCCCTATCCTCCTCTAATTTTGTTATATGTCCATACCGCAGACTAGTAGTAGCACTGTACACTTGCTCCATTAGCCTCTCCCTCCTTTACTTCATCGCGCATCACTTCGGCTCCCTTCTTCACTTGTGTGCCTTGATCTCTAGTAGGAGTACAGTTCTACAGCTTTCTTTCACCTCACCTAGCATCTAGGGAGGAGTGGGCTACCCTAGTACCTACTTGTAGCCTTTTCGCTATAAATTTAAGACGAGGATTCCATGGCTTCTACACTGACTGTCATCTCTTCATCCATTCCTCAACTCCCCAAGGAATCCATCTTAGATGGAACTAATTATCTTGATTGGGCATTATAGATGAAGACTCTCCTTTGATATCATCGGCTATGGGGTATTGTTTTTGGTACAGATGCCTCTCCTGATGCTACTTCTCCTCAGGCTGTGATTGATGCTTGGGCTGACAAAGATGCAAGGGCTCATGCCTTTATCTTCTTCAACATAAAACCCTATATTGCTCGTCAATTTGATGACAATGATGAGGAAATTGCAGAAGAATTGTGGGATACCATCCAGAGGAGGTATCATTGTGAGACTCAGAACATCCAGAGGAGGTATCATTGTGAGACTCAGAAGGTAGCCTTGGAGAATCCGCTCTCCAACTTGAAGATCGCCGATACTGCTAACATCATGGATTCTGTTACGGAGTTCATAACCATTCAGAAGCAGTTGGTCTTCTTGGGGAGCAAAGCTACCGACGGGGACTTTGTCAATCGGCTCCTCGCCAAATTGCTCGAGACTTTCTCTACTTTTTGTGATACTATATCACTTCTTCCTTTTACTCCTGATCTACATGCCATTGTTGGCATGCTTCAAGATAGGACCATGAGAAAGAAGACCAGCCAGGGACTTCGGAGACCCTTCTTTAGGCTAAAGGGCAAAAGCAAATGGCAGTCTAAGGTTTCCATGAGCAACAAAGGTGACTCCAAACCTACCAACAATCCCGCTCATAAGGAGCTTATTTGTCATTATTGTAGTCTCAAAGGTCAGATTTGGCCTGATTGTCACAAGAAGAAGAGAGAAGGTGGTTTCCTAATCAAACCTCTTCATCCGCCAACCAAACTCAAAAATCCATTTTCACCAAGGACATTGTCTTCATCGGTTTTGAGGAGCTTCCCTCTGACTCTCCTGTTCCTTTCACCTCACGTCTTAGGGATTGGGTGGTTGATAGTGGGTGTACTACTCACACGACTCCTGATAGGACTATTCTTCACAACATTTGTCCCAGCTCTTTGACGGTGTCCATTGGCGATGCTTTCAACTTGGAGACCTCCTCGCTTGGTAATGTGCGACTTAACTCTTCCCCATGCGAGCCTTCTACCATTCAGAATGTGCTTCATGTTCCCAAGCTCTCCAACAATCTCCTCTCAGATTTTCGGATTGTGGAGAAAGGATATCGTGTCTACGTCGACTATTCCGTCCTCGAGATCATCGACACCAGCGCCTTGCAGATTGTTGCCACAAGTATCCAGGAAGGCGGTCTTTATCGGTTGAAGGACTTTGGAGGCTCTTTGACTGAGTCCCAATCCTCCCACTCCACTTGTGTGGCTTGTCTTCATGGCAAGCAACATTGAGATGCCTTTCCTCACGAGGCTACTCATTGGGCGTCTCATATTTTGGAGCTCATTCATATGGACTTGTGCGCTCCCATGCAGATGTCATGTGCATCATAGATGCCATGGACATTCTCAGGGCTAGAGCCAGAAGAGGCAACCAGATAAAGAGTAGAACCAAGATGAAAGAGTACAGAGCACTTGTGGCAGTGTAGACTGGAGACCGGCGTGGAGAACAAGCTGAAGATCAGAAGTGTGTCGGCTGCAGGATATTGGTGCTGGCTGCACAGAAGGGACTGTCGGCTGCTCATGGAGGTGGTCGGCTGAACCAGCAAACAAGGGCAGCATCAGGCGCATCAAGATCCAGGAGGAGGACCAAGTCGGCTGAGTTAAATATCATTTAATATATTCAGAACTGGCCGACCAGCAGTCGGCCAGCTCCTACATTGTCCAAGTGACCTATAAATAGGCCCACTTGCTCATTGTTTCAATCATTCAATTCCACTAGGGGTTTGGATCCTTAGAGGTCCCATAGGGGACAGATTTTGGTGTTAACCACCTTTTTTATGAAGGCAGCCCATGGCTGCAGATATGTACCCTTTTTGTACCATAGATTATACTGAATTTCCAGCACTTCTCTCTCTCTCTCTCTCTCTCTCTCTACTCTCTCTCTACCTGCGTTTTTGCATTAGATGGTGCGTTTTTGCATCAGAAGGTTTCCAAGAGTGTTTAGGGCTGAAAGAAGACTACCCAAAGCTTCCGCATGTTACATTGGTATCAGAGCATCAGGCTCAGCAAAGCTAAACACTGATTCAGTCCCAGATGAAGGTGTACAGGTCCAAGGTACAGGAAAGTACACGGATTCGAAGCCCAAGTCGGGAACACAGATCGGGAAGAACTCCCAGGAGGTTTGTTGGTGGTGTTCCACAGTGCCAGATGGGGATGGCAGTTCCGTGAGCCAGATAGGTTCTCAGGTAACGGTCCCAAGGGAGGTTGATCCTCCAAGGGTGATGTGAGAGTGCTAGACTCAGTTCTAGGAATGAAGACCAAGACGGTGTTCAGAGTCAGGGCAAGAATGGATTGTGGACTAGAGGAAGACCAGATGCATAGATCTTCATCAGAGACAGAGTGGTTCGGAGAACAGACCGGATTTTCAGAGAAAAAGGGTTGCCAGGAATGGATGATGACAGAGGGACTTCGGGACAGGATTGGGATGATGACAGTCATCCAAGAGCAGGTTGGAATCCCGTCATCAAGTTTGATGTCATGTGCATCATAGATGCCATGGACATTCTCAGGGCTAGAGCCAGAAGAGGCAACCAGATAAAGAGTAGAACCAAGTTGAAAGAGTACAGAGCACTTGTGGCAGTGTAGACTGGAGACCGGCGTGGAGAACAAGCTGAAGATCAGAAGTGTCGGCTGCAGGATATTGGTGCTGGCTGCACAGAAGGGACTGTCGGCTGCTCATGGAGGTGGTCGGCTGAACCAGCAAACAAGGGCAGCATCAGGCGCATCAAGATCTAGGAGGAGGACCAAGTCGGCTGAGTTAAATATCATTTAATATATTCAGAACTGGCCGACCAGCAGTCGGCCAGCTCCTACATTGTCCAAGTGACCTATAAATAGGCCCACTTGCTCATTGTTTCAATCATTCAATCCCACTAGGGGTTTGGATCCTTAGAGGTCCCATAGGGGACAGATTTTGGTGTTAACCACCTTTTTTATGAAGGCAGCCCATGGCTGCAGATATGTACCCTTTTTGTACCATAGATTATACTGAATTTCCAGCACTTCTCTCTCTCTCTCTCTCTCTCTCTCTCTCTCTCTCTACTCTCTCTCTACCTGCGTTTTTGCATTAGATGGTGCGTTTTTGCATCAGAAGGTTTCCAAGAGTGTTTAGGGTTGAAAGAAGACTACCCAGAGCTTCCGCATGTTACAGCAGACTACTACCCAAGGTGGAGCGAGGTACTTAATGCTTATTATTGATGATTACTCACGCAAAGTTTGGCTTTATCTCTTGGTAGAAAAATCTCAAGCTTTCTCCCGCTTCCAAGAGTGGGTGACTTTGGTCGAGACTATGATCACACATAAGGTTCGACAAGTTCGCTCCGACAACGGAGGAGAATTCATCTCCGAAGGCTTCCATAATTTTTACTCGCAGAAAGGTAAAGCCGTCAATTTTCCACACCTCACACTCCTTAGTAGAATGGTGTGGTTGAACGCTAGAACATGACTTTTCAGGAGATGGCCCGCACCATGCTTTCTTCTTCTGATCTTCCTCCCTTTTTTTGGGGAGAAGTTGTGAGCACTGCTATTTACATTATCAAGCTGTAACACGCGGAAGCTCTGGGTAGTCTTCTTTCAGTCCTAAACACTCTTGAAAACCTTCTGATGCAAAAACGCAGGAAGAGAGAGAGTAGAGAGAGAGTGTGAGAAGTGCTGGAAATTCAGTATATACTATGGTACAAAAAGGTACATATCTGCAGCCCTTGGCTGCCTTCTTGAAAAGGTGGTAAAACACCCAAAATTCTGCCCTAGACTAGGACCCTACTGATCCAAACCCCTAGTGGGCTGAATGAATAAAACATAGAGCAAGGGGGCCTTTTTATATGGGTCTTGGACCCCTTTTTATGCTGGCCGACGGCTGGTCGGCTAGTTCCATGTCCATACACACTAGCAAACGCTGCCCGACTGGATGATCTATTTGTCCATGATGCGCCTGATGCTGCCCATGTCCTCTGATTCAGCCGACTGGTTCTGTGAGCAGCCGACAGCATCCCTTTGGTTCTTCTCCAAGCCTTGCTTCAGTCTACACTGCAAAGGTGCTCTGTGCTCTGTGCTCCATCATCCTGGTTCTTCTATTGGGTTCATACTCTTTATCTGGTTGCCTTTTCTGGATCTAGCCCTGAGAATGTCCATGGCATCTGTGATGCACATGACATCCCCCTCTGCTAAACTTGATGACGGGAATCCAACCTGCTCTTGGATGACTGTCGTCATCCCAATCCTGTCCCGAAGTCCCTCTGTCATCTTCCATCCCTGGCAAACCTTTTTCTCTGAAAATCCGGTCTGTTCTCCAAACCACTCTGTCTCTGATGAAGATCTATGCATCTGGTCTTCCTCTAGTCCACAATCCATTCTTGCCCTGACTCTGAACACCGTCTTGGTCGTCATTCCTGGAACTGAGTCTGGCACTCTCACATCACCCTTGGAGGATCAACCTCCCTTGGGACCGTTACCTGAGAACCTATTTGGCTCACGGAACTGCCATCCCCATCTGGCACTGTGGAACACCACCAACAAACCTCCTGGGAGTTCTTCCCGATCTGTGTTCTTGCCTTGGGCTTCGAATCCGTGTACTTTCCTGTACCTTGGACCTGTACACCATCATCTGGGACTGAATCAGTGTTTAGCTTTGCTGAGCCTGATGCTCTGATACCAATGTAACACGCGGAAGCTCTGGGTAGTCTTCTTTCAGCCCTAAACACTCTTGAAAACCTTCTGATGCAAAAACGCAGGTAGAGAGAGAGTGTGAGAAGTGCTGGAAATTCAGTATATACTATGGTACAAAAAGGTACATATCTGCAGCCCTTGGCTGCCTTCTTGAAAAGGTGGTAAAACACCCAAAATTCTGCCCTAGACTAGGACCCTACTGATCCAAACCCCTAGTGGGCTGAATGAATAAAACATAGAGCAAGGGGGCCTTTTTATATGGGTCTTGGACCCCTTTTTATGCTGGCCGACTGCTGGTCGGCCAGTTCCATGTCCCATACACACTAGCAAACGCTGCCGGAGTGGATGATCTACTTGTCCATGATGCGCCTGATGTTGCCCATGTCCTCTGATTCAACCGACTGGTTCTGTGAGCAGCCGACAGCATCCCTTTGGTTCTTCTCCAAGCCTTGCTTCAGTCTACACTGCAAAGGTGCTCTGTGCTCTGTGCTCCATCATCCTGGTTCTTCTATTGGGTTCATACTCTTTATCTGGTTGCCTTTTCTGGATCTAGCCCTAAGAATGTCCATGGCATCTGTGATGCACATGACACAAGCATTCTCCTACAAAGGCAGTTTCTCATATAACTCCAGGGGAGGCTTTTATTGGATAGAAATCTTCCGTCTCTCATTTCAGGTGTAACATGAGTTGCGGAAGCGTGTTCATGATTAACGCTAAGCAAAGAAGATTAATGCTAATCCTATGTTTAGCAAAGACACAAAAGAGAAGGAGAGAGAGAGACCTAATCTATTGCATATTGCCAAAACATGCTATATATACAATGATCTTGCTGATTCACAGCTTCATGATGCATACCAAAGATCCTTGTAGCCCTCTACTTGCAATTGGACAAGAGAAGCTCCTGCTGATCCACCACTGTGTCCTTGCTGCCTTGTAGACTGTGACAAATGGATCCTCTTGATCTTTGAATGATGATTCTAATGAATGCATAATGATCCGGTTTATAAGAAAAAGGTATGAATTCGTAATAAAGTCGGATTTATCCTATTTTTCCCACACAACATTGTCCAAAAAGTCATATTTTGTGTCCAAACTATGCTCAAAAGGTGTCCCAACCATTGGGCTATGCCTTGGGCACTTCCAGGAGCCTGTAGGGCTGCAAGGGTTTTTGGTTGTGATGCCTATGTTCTTATCTCTGATTCTGACAGATCCAAATTTGATTCCAAGTCCAGGAAGTGCAAATTCTTTGGATATAGCTCTCATTCCAAAGCTTATAGACTATGGAATCTAGAGTCACGATCCTTGGTGATTTCTCGCGATGTTCATGTTGTTGAACCCTCATTAGATGGTTCTTGCTCTCATCCCAAGCTTACTATCGAGGTCCCTCCTCCTTCCTCAGCCACCCCAACTCCACCACCAGCTTCTCCATCATCAACTTCTTTACCCATTGCCTCTCCACCTGCACTTCCTCCTTCCCTGTCTGCTGATGTTGATGCGGCGGCATAGTCACAGGGGACGGAAGGGACGGGCTGTTGGAACGGAGGGACGTCGAGTTGGGACGGTTTAGCAACGAGGACGGCAGGGGACGGTCGGACGTCCCCCTGGAGGCGTCCCTCACAAGGGACGGGGAAGGGGACGGTGGTAGGAACAAGGACGGCATAGTGGGGGGGCAGCAGGGAGCCATTGCGCGCGCAGTCGGCGGACTTGTTTTTTTCGCCCGTTTCTAGATGTTTGCGAGGCCGTTTCTAGCTGTTTGCCTTGGCCGTTTCTAGCCGTTTGGCTTGGCCGTTTGGGGAGGCATTGAGCCTTTGAGGCTTGGGCCTTGAGGCTTGGCCCCTTGGGCCTTGGGCCTTGGGCCTTGCCTCTCTCTTGCCTTGAGGCTTGGCCTTTAGGCTTGAGCCTTGGGGCCTTGGGCCTTGGCCCTTGAGGCTTGGCCCTTGCCTCTCTCTCTCTTGCCCTTGCCTATCTCTCTTGCCTATCTAATATCTATATAAGAACAAGGCTACAAGGCTACAAGCACACACACACCCCTTCAAGTTTTCAAAGTTCAAGCAACTCTCTCTCTCAACTTTCAAGCCTCAAGCCTCAAGCTACACTCTATGAGCATTGAGTGTATCTACTCTCTCTAGTCTCTCTCCCTCAAGCTTCTTCTAACTTAGTAACTTCCAACTTCCAAAGAGAGGAACAGAGTGATGAGACAGGACATATGGCAGCACTACATACAGGAGACATGGACAGCACCGGAGAGCCCACTACCACCGAAGATGCTGTATTACAGAGACCACTTTATGAGCATCTCAGGGGATGGGTTTATACATTGACCGCGGTACATGGATGTATACATGCCACACAGCTCTCGCGTTGCTATTGGACAGCTACGAGTCTCATCACATCAGCTAGAGATAGAGGAGAGCGGCACGGGTTCCCAGAGCTGAGCAGATATGCAGATTGTGCCGCGAGGAGGTGGAGACTGAGGATCATTTTGTATGTAGATGTAGAGCCCACCAGGGGGTCAGAGATAGATATGCAGGATTGTTTGAGGAGCACTCTTCACTACAACAGCTGATGGAGGCCTCGGACCAGCGACAGCTTGGCAGACTACTACTAGAGCTTCATAGTTCTCGAGAGAGACTCCTCCAGACACCCGCTTCCACTAAGGGTGGGAGATAGTCCCAGCTCTCAGATTTCTTCCAGAGAGCTATGCCAGTGCCAGCTGATGTACCACGTGGGGTGACCGCACAGAGAGCAGCCAGGAGGAGACCTAGACAGACTGGACATAGAGCACCCCGACTGCGTCACCGAGAGATAGCAGCTATCCGAATGAGACACCAGATGGAGGCAGAGGAGAGGCTAGCTCGCTTTCATTCAGACTCAGGGTACATGTTCATGCCATTCACAGCCTCAGCATCGGCGATGTATGATATCTTATATCCCTCTTATGGCATTGGATGGAGTGAGACATAGATCTGCATAGCATGCTTGTACTACCCCTTCAGCATATAGAGATGCATCTTGCCTTAGCACTCCATCCACATCCCCACCCCCCTTATATTGTTTGTATATGGGCTCCACCGATTCATGATGATTCACAATTGTATCCAGACACATGCACACTTTTTCTTTTGTTTCTTTTCTTCCGATGACCGGAAGAACACAGTTGTATTATTTTTTGTCTCATAGGCCGACTTTGGCCTCTCATAGACGTTAATATATCTTTCTTTCTTTCTTTCTTTCTCTCTCTCTCTCTCTCTCTTACCTCTCCCTCAAGCCTCTTGACTCTTGAGTCTTCCAACTTCCAAGCCTCTAGGCCTCTAGGCTCTCTCTCTCTCTCTCTCTCTCTCTCTCTCTCTCTCTCTCCCTTTCTCATTGCTCAAGGCTCAAGCCATCTTCAACCATGGCTTCCTCCTCACGTTCCGGGGCTTCCTATAGAAGGACAACGGGATGGACATGGTGGGAGGAGGTTAACTACACCCCATCCGCTCGTGGAGGTGGTTCTCGGCCACGGGCATGCAAGCTTTGCCTGTACCGGTGAACGGGTGGCGCCAACAAAGTGCGAGCCCACCTCTTGCATGAGAGTGGGCATGAGGTGAGGTTTTGCACGAATGTCACGCCCGAGAAGAGACGGGAACTTCTTGACAAGCTTGCCGTCTACGAGGCGGTCAAAGCGCCAAGAAGGACACCACGAGTGGCCGTGGATCCCGCGACGATGGGGAGAGGAACTCAAGCCTCTACAATGGAGTCATGTGGTGGATCGAGATCATGCACGCCATCACCTTCACCATCGAGTCGCAATGTTGCTCTATCCACGACACCGGCACCCTCTATCTCCATGGTCTCTCAACCATTACGTGGCCCACGATGACAATCTACAATTGGGCAGAATTGGAACCCCAAGTTGAAGGAGGAGGTGGATATGGCGGTGGCCCACTTCTTCTTCCACGACCACATTGCCTTTCAAGCGGCTAGGCAAGTGCAATCGATCATTGCCAATTCATCATTCATGTTTTCATCATCCTAGTCCCCTTCTCATTAGTAAATTGCTTTCTTGAATAGGTCGGAATACTTCAAGGTCATGGTTAAGAAGATTGGGGAGTATGGCTCAACCTATACGCCTCCCTTATCTGAGAGCTTGCGCACTACATTGCTCGAGAAGGAGAAGGGCATTGTAGAGCAAGTGGCCGACAACACAAAGCGGCAGTGGGAGAGGAACAGAGTCTCCCTCATTGTGGATGGATGGAGTGACACCCTCAAGAGGAGTATTCATGATGTGGTTGTATTCCCGCGGAGAGATGTACTTCATCTTATCTCGTGATGCATCCGGCACCGGGAAGAGCGTGGATGTGCTTGCGGCGGAGCGGGCTACCACCATGGAGATCGTTGGTCCCGAGCATGTAGTGGGCTTTGTTGCGGATGGGGAGCCTTCCAATAGGGCGGCAGGAGCTATCCTCCAAGGTATGTATGGACATGTCACGGTGTCCTTTTGTATGGCTCATTGCCTAAACAACCTCCTCAAGGACATAGGGGCATTGCCATGGATCAGCCCGTTCATTGAGGAGGCCAACACCATGGTCTCCTTTGTCCTCAACCACCAAAGACTTCGGCATGAGTTCAACAAGAGGTCCTCTCTCTCTCTCTCTCCTCAAATATTCCGACACCCGGTTTGCCTACAACTTTCTCATGTTGGGTCAGTTGAAGGATTGTAGCGGTGCTTTGAGGGGGATTTTCCTTAGCGACGAGTTTGTCAACATGCAAGTCCCGTACAAACACTGGCCAAGAGTGTAGGTTACGGGTAGATGACGCCTCTTGGCGGGAGCGTGTGAAGACCATGGATGCTATGGTGAGGCCCATACTCCACCTATTGAGGATTGTAGACGCTATGCAACCATGCATAGGCAAGGTCTACAAGGCCATGGATCGCATGATAGAGAGGTTGAAAGACTTCATGCCCGACGAAGACAGATACGAGGAGATCCATGCCTTGTGTCTAGGAAGGTGGAATTCCTACTATCAGCAGCTTATGTGGTGGACCCAGAATTCCAAGGCAACAAGCAGGAGAGCGATCAGGAGGTGAGCGTTGGATGGAGGGTCGTCTTGGACCGTCTTGTGCCTGATGCATCGGTTAGGCTCAAGATCAGGGACCAGCTTTCCATGTACAGGTCATTTCATGGCTCTTATGGTTGTCATGATGCACAGATTGACCGCTCCAAAGTTGGTGCTGCTCTATGGTGGGAGGACTTTGGTTTGGATGGACCGGAGCTACAGCAGCTTGCCATCCGCATACTTATCCAGGCCGTCAGCTCCTCTTGCTTGGAGCAACTTTGGAGTACCTACAGCCACATTGCCTCTAGGAAGAGGAACCGACTCGGGGTAGAGCGTGCCAATGACCTTGTCTTCGTCAGCGCGAACTTGCGAATGCTTTGCAAGAGTGGGAGATGAGTCAACAAGAAGAGCAACAAGAGGATGAGGTGCAGGAGCAGCATGCCAGTGAGGATGAGAGTGAGGATGAGCTAGATGCTCCTTTGGCACAAGCTACCCATGACCATGAGGCGAGCACTTCACGTGGATGATCATTCATGGATCATGATTCATGCGCCTTACTACTTAGCTCTAGCCTCTAGCCTCTAGGCTTTAGCACTTTTTGTCATTGTCCGTCCATGTATTCTGCCTCCTTAAGGCTCAGTCAAATGACTCTTGAGTCATGACTCATTTTGTATATACTTAATTATTAATACAATCACCCGTGAATGCCTTCACTCTTTGATTGGCGTATTTTGTTAACATGACTCAAAAGCTTACCATTTTAGTGTAAATTTGTGCTCATTTTGATGTACTTCCAAAGTAGAATAAGTGTAGAGTAGAAAAACTTAAAAAAAAGTATTTTTTGAGTGCCGTGCCCTCCCCCATCCCTGTTCCCTACTTATGGCCGTCCCCCGTCCCGTCCCGTCCCTGTCCCCGTCCCCCGTTACCGTCCCCCGTCCCTTGTGACTATGTGCGGCGGTGTCGGCACGGGTGGTTGATGTGGATGCTCGTGCCGTGAAGAAATCAATGATGGATCTCAGGGCAACGTCTTGTATATGGGTTGGCCTTGTCTTTCAGCACATCCTCTCAGCACTATGTCCCTATGTTGCCTGAGCTCTATTGGTACATCCCGAGACATCTTTGGTCCTCAGTGTGCGTCACCCATGCCAATGGCCCAAACCTCTCCCAAAAGAGGCAGGGAATCTCCCCCGTATCTCGATATGGTGGGCATTTGAACATATAGTGGGCCTCGTCCTCTACCTCCCCTATGGTGCACACTGCATACTCGGCATATCGTGGGATGTTCTCGGCTCTCCCGGTCTCTACTCGAAGGTGGTGGGAGGATACTTTGGGCTCTATCGGTATGCACATAGCATGTGACATGTGGATCTGCATGTACCTTGGGATCTCAAAGAATCCATCCCCGGGGAGTCTCAAAATGTTCTTTGTTGAACTCACGTTTCGTCCCTATCTCTGATTATGACACCCAACTCTAGCGTATGTGTAGGCCGAGTAGATCCAACTGGATTCTCTGGTTGATCTCCTATCGTGAGAGCTTGGGGTGTGGAGACCAGGATGTACTAAAATGGGGGGAGACGATCCATCTGCTATCCATGTGCATGAAACCATTCAACTACCTCCAAGTAGTAAGTACCATACCTGGTAAGGGTGGCAGTCGTCTTCTCTGCGAGATGGATGGTAGTCTGGCCCGTCTCGCTTGCTTCCTTTCATGATCCCTCTCATGATACATCTGCATAGAATACTCTAGTGCTAGCTAAGGGAGACGTTCTCTATCCAGGGAGTATACATGCTGAATGTAAGTAATGGTCTGGAAGTGTGCATGTGATTAGTGAGGCTACGCCAAGCTCCACATGTATCATGTCATGGGACACCGATGGCTTATTCCTGATCTTGCATGACATCATCAGCGCTTGGAGCCTCTTAATACTCCTCTTTAGATCCTCCCCCAATCCTGCTCCCAAAACAACTGCTCCATACATAGCTGCTGGGCACACTAAGGTGTCAAAAGAGCCAACACCGGGGTTCGTGAAAATGTGCCCGGAAGCACTCTCTCTCTAAATGGGCCGAGGAGGCATGCCCTTGTGCTAATCTATCAGTGGTAGCAGTATCATATTGAACATGGGGCCTATAAATGTGACTCCAAGCTATACATATCTTGGCACAACCTCCACTCGTGCCCCTTTGAATTGGAAGGATAGTCGTGAGGTGGTTGGGCGGTTGGTGTTAAATACCATCACTTTCATTTTGCACCCAAATTGAACGTAAGGTCTCTCCCCGCAGAGTCTATTAAGAGCATCTAGGTGTTTTTGCAATCCCTCCTTTGTATCTGAGATGAGGACAATGCCATTGGTGTAAAACAATATGGGCACCACTGTTCGGGCCAAAGGCGATCCTGTGCCTCCAAAGCTGTCCACAAAGGATGCAATCTCATCAATATATAGCCCAAATAGTCTGGGTGAGAGCGGACAGCCTTGCTTAACCCCAACAGTGCTACATATCTCTCCCGAGCAACCGCTAGTTATGCGCATTCAGCCCACTACTACCTATATATTGGCATAACAGCCCAAATCACATCTTGTGGTAACTGGAGATCTTGCAAGCATCCAATGAGGTCGGATTGAGGGACAGAATCAAAAGTGTTGTGGAAATCCACTTGCTTCTGTCATGATCGCGCTTTCTCTATGAGAGCCTGTCAAGTGAATATATGGTCCAATGTGAAGAAATTTCTCCTTAAACTTGCCTCACCATCTGCCTTGTGACCCAAATTCTCTGTCCTTAAGCACCGCCCCATAGATGTTGGCCATACTATGATCGATCATAATAGTCCTGTAGTTATTGGGATCCATGGCGCCCCCCGCTTTATGAATGGGAACGATGGTGTTGGGGATCCACGAAGTGGGGAAGCCTCACATATTGCTCTGTTAAATAAGCTTGCAAATATGGGGGCTAAAACATGGTGTCCATGTTAAATAAGCTTGCAAATATGGGGGCTAAAACATGGTGTCCATGTTAAATAAGCTTGCAAATATGGGGCTAAAACATGGTGTCCATGTGCAAAGTGCTTGCCTCATATATCCTCATAATCTCTTGGCCTCCCACTAAGCAGCTTCTTTAGGGCCCTAGTGACATTTGTAGTGTTGAAAAGATGGGGTGATGTGGGCCTGGAGATGTGTGCTATTTGTGGTATAGGCTGATCCGGCACATCATACAGTTGCCTCACATATGCCTTCCCATATGATAGGGTCTGTGATGGGGGTGGGGGTTTCATTCTCATCGAAAATGTGCCAATTCTTCAAATTGTCTTCACTCAGGAAAGCTAATACAATTCATGTTCCCATCTAGCAAGGAAATCCCTCTTCTTATGCTGGGAGCTATGAGCTGGGAATGTCAAATCTGAGCCATATGATACAAAATGGGACCATCATCATCATCAAACCTATGGAGTTAACCCCCCGGTAGGAGGAGGGGGTCATCAAGGATATCAAGCACGGGGTTAGCTTGTAGAAGGCTCTGTAGATCTGCTGGGTGTGGGAAGGTGGCTCTGTGCCTCTCCAAGATCTCCTCAAGGCTGGGGCTGATGTCTATGTTGCTGGCGAGGTCCAGGGAGTCTGGGACGTCGGGCTAGCTGTAGTGCCGAGGCCCGATCTAGAGCCACACCAGAGTGGGGTCTGGCGGGGGACCGGGCACTTGAGAATGTGTGGCTCAGTGAGGTTGTGGGTATGTCATCCATGGCTGGTGTGGCGTCCTCTCGTGGTTGGAAGAACTGAGTGATGATCACCTGGTAGGAAGAGGCCTAGGCATTGCTGATCTGGGTAATCCACGATCTTGGATAAGGCTCCAAACCCCTCTTTGAAGAGACGGTGGAACCTCCCTCGAATCTCATAATAAACGGTGCACCTGCATATGCTCCTCTAACCTGACCTCCCGCTGGCATATAGTGCATATCCTCTCCTCATGAGGTATTTGCATGGCTCTCCTTGTCTCTATCCTCAGGCGGTGCGATGACACCCGCAACTGGCCCACTGCAAACCGCATGGCATCATGCATGTGACATGTATATGTCAAGGTGTCTGGCCCTCAGTATGAAACGCCTCATGAGAGAGAAAGAAAGAAAGATATATTAAGCTTCTACTAAAGACCCAATGGGTCTATGAGACCAAAGTGATACAATAATGTCCATGGCATATCTCATCATGGAATGGAAAATAAAACAGAAACAAAACATAGCTATCTCACTGGGGTGATACAAAACTGTCCATGGAAACATGGAACATTGAGAGAGAGAGAGAGAGAGAGAGAGAGAGAGAAGAAGAAGAAGAAGAAGAAGAAGAAGAAGAATATATTATCGTCCTTGGGAGGCCGAAAAACGGCCCATGGGAGAATGGTCCGTTAGATGTGCAACCTGCTGTGCACCTGCATCCTCTGTCCTGCGACCCCGGTGATCTGCAGCATTTCCCGTCTTCTTCTTCCTTTCGTTTCTCTTCTCTGTACATCCCTTTCTGAGTGTGTGTGTGTGTGTGAGAGAGAGAGAGAGAGAGAGAGAGAGAGAGAGAGAGAGAGAGAGAGGGTCTATGGGAAGCGTTCCTCAATTGGCTGCGCAGGTGCTGATTTAGGGTTTGCAGCTACTGATTTAGGGTTTGCAACTGCTGAATTAGGGTTTGCAGGTGCTGAATTAGGGTTTGAGAGAATGGGTTTTCTTTGCTTTTGTACATGGATTTGGATGACCCGGTTGCTGCTGTTGGTGGCATGGCTGCCAATAGCCTTAACATGGATCTTATTGAGGAGATGATCGAGAAGGATGTGGGTTATGCTTCAGATGCCTCGGAGCAACAAAAACGTCAAAGGCTTGATGTTGATGCAAACTACACTCCGGTGAATGTTGGAGAGAATGCAGAGGAAAGTTCTCAGGTACCTTCTCCAGAGTTTGCACGTTTGCTACAGATCACTGATGAGCTTCTGCAAGAATATGTGAAGGCATATAGCGTGCAAATGGCTGCAGTAGATAATGGTGGTGTGGCTGATGTGTGCATGGAGACTCCTTTGTTGCTACAACAGCTAGCAGATTTTCATGATCGTGCTGCTATCTTCTTCTTTACTGGGCGTATTCCGTTGTTGCCTCGTCTTAGAGCATGGTTGGGCCGCTTGGTGTCGCCTGAGGCACTTGAGGAGATTTATGATGGTCCGAGAGGCTTTTATGAAATACTTTTTCGCGCTTCGGAAGCCCGTAGGGCAGTCTTGGAGCAGGTGCCACTCTTTTTGGATGGGCAGTTGGTTCATGTGGTTCCGTGGAAGCCTATGGCAGAGTACCAAGATATGTTGCTCCAGGCTTGCCCAGTTTGGGTTGAAGTGAAACAATTCCCACCAATGTTTTGGCGTGTTTTACCATGTCTCATGCGAGGTATCGGTGATGTCTTGGTGGTGCCTCGAATGACATCTAGAAACCGAAATCGTCTATGCATGTTGTGGGATACTGGGAGACCTAGGCCGACACATTTGCGTGTCAATACGGCTGGGCTGCAACCTTTAATGTATGAATTGAGGTGGGATACATTTGCTGGCCACTGTTTCAAATGTGGTGAGATGGGCCACTTTGTCTCCGAATGTCCTAAGAAAGAACAAAGTTGTTGCTACCAAGGAGATCGTTGATGGGCAGTTGCCCGTGGAAGATGAGCATGATGCTCCTTTACATGATGCTCCTTTACATGATGCCCAGCACATGGATGTACATGTGGATGTTCAGAATGAGGTTGAGCAGCCATGGGTGGAAGTACGTGGTAAAAAGACACGATTTGTTGCCCCGCGGGGGGATTTCTCAGATGTTGTTTGGCGGGGACCTTTGCATACTCATCAGGGGCCCTTACATACATATGCTCGTCGCCCTTTGGGTTCATGTGCCCAACAACAGACCAGGATTGAGAGGCCGGGAGGCCAACTTTCTCAGGGTACAGGGGCTCTTGGGGTGGATAGAGTAGAACGCTATTCTATTAGAAGTCGCCTAACAAAAGAAGCACAACAACAATTACCTCTTGTGTTTGGTTCGAAGGGTGAGATCATCTCGCCATGGGATGGTCATTACCCTTTGGCATGTGCTCGGGAACTCCAAGGGCAGTCTGAGATCACAAGTACCATGTCTAAAAATGCAATGCTTCAAAAGGTTCGTGATTTGGCAGATTGTCCTGGGCCTAGTACATGGCCTTGTTGATTCCTTTTCTGGGAAGGCTTATGAAAATTGTACAATGGAATGTAAAGGGTATTTCTTCGTGCCAAAAGCAATTCAGGCTTTGGCGTACAACTTTTTGTCATGGTTGGGATGTTTTGTGTGCAGTTGAACATAAGCAGCATAAGTTGGCTGGCAAAGCCTATGTATATAAGGGGTTTCATGTTTTCTACAGCGGACATCCTGCTTTGCAGTCAGGTGTTATGTTTGCTGTTTGTTCGTAATTTCAGCCTTCTCTTGTGATTCAAGATGTTCATGGAAGATTTCTAGTGATACAGATTGTTTGGGATGATACACCTTTATGGTTGTTAGGGGTGTATGCTCCAAATAATGCTCGTGCACGCCGTTTGCTGTGGAATGACTTGTGTGCTCTTTCAATCTCTCATTTTGGCTTTGTGATAGGAGACTTTAATATGTGCGTCTCCAAGGAGCAAGCCACGTCGCCTCATTCTGTAATGGATGGCCCGGAGAGAATGGCGTGGGAAGCTTTTGCAGCAAGGTCGCTAAAACAAGACATGTGGTCTTGGTTGCATCTAGATGAAAGGGGTTACACTTATGCCTCACAACAGTTTCGGGGCACTTATGCTAGATTGGATAGGATGTATATTTTACATCAAGATCTCTTTTTGCCAGAGGTTCTTACTATGATGGTTGATCAGCAATAGGTTTTCTCGGATCATTGGCCGCTTGTGTTTGAAATGGTCTATCATCTTGTGGATGCATATAAAGGCTTGTTGGGACGCTTGCCTTTGTGCTTAAATCACACTTTTTTGGAGCGTGAAGTTTTTGATGTTTATATGCGTCAGTTGATACGACATTTCTCCACAAGAGTGTCCATGGCTGATTATCATGCTTGGCCAGTGTTCCTTACCAACACTAGGAAATTAGCGGGGCATTATGGTCTTGCTAATGCCTCTATACAAAAACAGCATGTGGCTCTTCTTGAGTCGCTTTTAAAGGGCTTGCAGGCGTTCATGTTTACTGACTCTATGGATGCTGAAGTTGTGGATGCCATAGAATGGCTGAAAAAGGAGCTATCTAGGGTGCAGGAAGCACAATATGTTCGCTTTAAACTATTTGCATGTCTTGATGCTTTGCGGGATGCTAACTGTCAATCTCATCGCTTCTATGATAAGTTGCATCAAAAACATATGCGTGAGAATATTGTTAGGCTGATGGATGCCCAAGGCCACCTTGTTACTCAACCTTCTGAGGTTATTCAGCATTGCATCAGGTTTTATGAAGATTTGCTTGCCCCTCGAGAGGATGTCTCGCCGGCTGTCCTGGCTGCAAGGGAGTCATTGTTTGCTGAAGCACGATATCAAGTTGACCTTGATGTGGCGGTTCAGCTTGATGCTCCTGTTACTCAAGGGAAAGTGGAAGCTGTTCTCTCCAAACTTCCCATGGGAAAGAGCCCTGGTTGGGATGGTTTGACAAATGAGATTTTTCGAAAATATGCTGATCAGCTTGCAGAGCCTTTGACGCTTATTTGTCAAAGGGTTTGGGATGAGGGATATATGCCTGCAGATTGGAATTTGGGCATACTTCGTTTGTTGCCCAGAGTCCCTTTGCCTACTTCTTTGGCTCAATGGCGCCCGATCTCACTTATGGGTATTATGTATAAAATCTTTACAAAGATTTTTGCCAATCGCTTGTAGAAGATGCTTCCTACTCTTATTCATCCATATCAATATGGATTTGTGCATGGCAGGAATATTTTGCATAATATTCTTAATGTTCAAGATGGTGCAGCTGGATCTTCAAAAAGCTTTTGATCATGTCAGTTGGTCTTTCCTTTCTCAGTTAATGACAGCCATGGGTTTTGGTCCCAAAATGGCTAATTTGGTGCATTTACTTGGCCCTGGCTCTATCACGCGGATTATGCTCAATGGAGGACTTTCGGATGGTATTTCTCTCACCTGTTCTCCTTGGCAGGGCTGTCCTCTTAGCCCTCTTTTCTTTGCCATTGCCACTCATCCTATGTTATCTCGCCTAGATGCTATGACATCGCATGGTGAAGTGGTTAGTTTGCATCTCCCTCATGGCAAGCAATTGGTTGCTCAAGCCCTTGCGGATGACACTTTTATGTTTCTCAGGGCCGAAAAAGCCAATATAGATCGAGCAATGGAAGCTTGGAATAATTTTGCATTGGCTTCTGGGCTGAAAATAAATTCAACAAAATTAGCCCTCATTGTATGCACGGAATTTGATCTTGAGGCATTAGGGTGGCAAGGCCGTGTGGTGCATACAGTAGACATTGTTCGTCATCTTGGGTATCCGGTGGGTGTGGATGTGGACCCCCAAGCGCTTCTTGCTTGGATTTCTGCTTGGATCTCGGATAAATTTGTGTATTGGAAAGCTGAAGGGTGGCCTATGCACGTGAGGGTTAAGGTAGCTCAGGTTATTATGCTTAGCATGATTTCCTATTTTTTGCCTTTGCTACCTTGGACACACAAAGCTCTTCTCCCTTTGGTTGCTCCCATTCGGTTTATGCTGTGGAAGAGGCAAGAAAATATTATGGGTCAAACATGGATAGCTTGGAATCACATTACGATGCCCAAAAGAATGGGTGGGGCTGCTTTACTGGATGTCCGCTTGCATATGGTGGCGCGTAGGTGGGCGCTTTTTCAGGATATGTGTTTCCAGGAGCAGCCTTGGGTATTCATGGCTCGTGACTTGATTGAGTTGGAGGGATTGTCACATGGACAGACACGTGTGCAGGCTTCATGGTGGGACATTGTGAATGCGGCTCATCCTGTCCGTATTCGCTCATCTCACATTTTATTGCATATTCTCCTTTCTTGGCATGAAGTTCTACTATTGGCTCGGTGGGATCCTGGTCATGAAAGACTACTTTTGAACTCTTTGCAGTTCGAAACATTCGTGGAGTCGCATGTCATTGTTTGGCTAGACAGAGATGCTTCACGCATACGACTCAACCGCATGGTCAGGTTAGGCTTGGTTAGAATCCGAGATGCTGTGATACCTGGTCGTGACAGGCCATATTCGTTTCGTTGTATTCGGCAGCACTTTAGGGTTCCTCGGACATTTCAGCCACCATGGGTTGACATCATGCATGCAGTTGAGCCTTTTACTCCATTGCCTTGGCCATCTGCAGATCAGCCTTGGCTTGATTGGGCACTATGTAAATCTGGTGACTTGATATCACTTTCAGCTAACCAGGTCTATCATAAGCTCGTATCAGAGAAAGATTGGGTTTCAGCCAAGGCCAATAAGGTGTGGGGATTGCACAAGTCTAAATCATGGTGGCAGAAAACTCTTATGCGTGGTTGGTAGTCTAAACTCCCTTACCAAGGTAAGGTTTTCATTTGGAGGATGTTGGTGGGAGGGTTACCTACACGGGATCAGCTCAGCCGTCGTAAAATTACATTGGCCTCTTGCTTCTTCTGCACGACATGCACTGAAACAGTTATGCATCTGTTCATGAGTTGTCCAGTGGCCCGCCAGATTTGGTCTTTTGTCTCTCGCGTTTGGGAGGCAGTAGAGAGGTCTACTGCTCATCAGTGGATATTTGGGATTTGTCCTCAAGTCATTACTTCGGACAGTCACCTTGTGATATTCCATTTCCTTAGATGGACAGGACTTTGGCATATTTGGACTACACGGAATGGGTTCATCTTTGATTCCTTGTCTGGAATACATGGGCACATTCTACGTATCCGCGGTTTGCTACTTTGGCAGTTTTCTTCTCTTCTCTCAGCTCAGCTACTGGATGCAGATGTTATTTCGTTATGGTCTACGGCAGCTCGGCTCGCTCATCTTTGATGCTTTTATCTGGGATGCTTTTATCTGGGAGGCTTTCTTATTAGTGTACAGGTTTGCATGGTCATGATCCTTTAGAGGATCTTTTGTGGGGGTTTTTTTTTGGGGGCCATAGGTTTTGTGTGAGCCATGTGGCTGATGTACATTTTTACATATAATATAAAACACCATTTCACGAAAAAAAAAAAGAGAGGCAGGGAGATACTTTTCTCACAGGTTTCAAATATTAACATTTCAAAAGTTTTTCATATTGTACTTTTTAATGTTTCCAGTTTCGTGATGATAAGGGTGAAGTGGAATTGAGGGTTAAACTACCTGACGGAAAGAAGAATCTTGGTGCTTCTAGTGTCTTTGTGGATGCTCAAGATACATCTATTTCAGTGACATTGGTGTTGCCAACCAGCTTGCTGAATGTGTTTCCTGCCGCACGTTTGTATGGCAGAATTAAGCCATCAGAGACCGTCTGGTAATCCTATCAATATTTTTTTATTGGTATGCCTTGTCAAACATTAAAATAACCTGACTTCTGCTTTGGTATATACTCATGCCTATTCTCAGGTTTGTCGATGAAGAGGAGATAGTCATCAGTTTGAAGAAGCTTGACAGAGAGCTAGCTTGGCCGGGCCTTTTGGAGAATTGGGAGGCTTTGACAGAGGGAGTGTCTAATCTTCTGAAGGGTGTTCCTGTATATATTGTGGGGGAGTCATCAGACATAAATTGGGCGGTGGCCAGACAACTTGCAGACGGTTTGGAGTACATTCTTATACTGTCTTTTCTTTCCCCTTAATGCTGTTTGTTAAATGATTGGTTAAGATAACAGCAAGGAGTGTGAACAAAAGCCGCAACACTTCTGCAAATGCATAGGCATTTTACTAATGGTGTTAGAGGAGGTGAAACAGTTCTTCCCTTTTCTCTCAAAAAACACCCCACAAAAGAATAGCATAGGATGCTCATTGTTATGACCATTAAACTCTTTAGGAGTTGGGTCCAAGTTAGGGACAGATTTTGGTGATGTTCACCTTTTGTATGAAGGCAGCCTAGGGCTGTAGAAAAATACCTTTTTGTACCATATAAAATATACTGAATTTCCAGCCATCTCTCTCTCTCTACTCTCCCTTCTGTCTGCGTTTTTCAGCATGTTCTCAGTAGTGTTTAGGGCTAAAAGAAGACCCGCAGAGCTTCCGCATGTTACAGCTAGATACTAACTGGCCTCCATGTACGGGGCAGGGATCAAATAATCAAGAGGTGGATAAAGATGCACTTCTCCTATGGCTGGCCGCTCTATGAGGAGAAGGCTATCTCATACAAGGGGCGCGGGGGGGGGGGTGGGGGGCGTTAATGCCAAGTGGGATCACCACCTTTATCGGTGAGGAAAGGGCTAGGCCGCCGCGAGAGCCTCAAGAAAGCTTCCCACCGCTTCCGCATGCGGTCAGAGCCACCTGTAACTTCCCCTACTGACCGCGGAGAGTATGGATGATGTCAAGCCAAATACTCCTGATGGACTCCGTAGGCGAAGTGTGGGTACCCTTGATGGCTTCACTGCATCTAGCTCTCCATATGCGTCTGGCTGCAATGCTACTGCAAATCTCCTATCTTTGACATGAGTCTGGTCTCCAGTGGTCAGTAGATGGGGTTGGGATTGGTACTGCCGAAATGCGAAGGTGAGAGACCTGAAGGGCTAGCCTCCATCTTCCTCCTCATAAGCCCCAACAACCTCAGCCTCTGTGGCCCAAGCGATACTGGCCCAGGTAATGATATGGGTCGAGGTCTTGTCCATCATGAAGATGTGGAGAATCCGTTGCCAAACCTGTTGAGCCTTCGAGCAATCCCAAAGACTGTCGTTGAGACTCTTGAGGGTGGTCGCACCTTGGACAAGCGGTTGGTCGACCACCAATGGCCAACCACGTGCCAACCACCAACCTCTTGTGTGCCGTCAGCCAAAGAAAGAGGGTGATCTTTCGAGGCCGAAAACTGTCCTTGAGCCTCTTCAAAAAATCTGAGAGAAAACGATGTGAGAGGCCTTGTGACTACCAATGTACTGTTGCTGTCGGGGTGCCATCAACCTCGGGCATTTGAATCCTGTGGCCTAGCCGTGCTGTATATGCAAAAAGGGGGTATCGAGAGTCTCCTCCCGATCAGCAGGATCGCGCCAAGTCCACTCCTCCGGGTCCCAGTGGGCTCTGGAGGCGTGTGAGGGGCCGGCTCTCCCAAATCCTTAACTGGTAGTCTCTCCCTGGCGACCTTGGCCGGTGGGGGGTCTATGTGCCACACATGTGCATAAAATCCGATTACCCTCACCCTCTGTAAGGTGCAGCCAGAGAAATCCTCCAAAGGGGGCTTTGATCTCTCTAATCTGCCATGGGGACCAATAGAAAAAGTAAGCAACCCACATCCCTCATCCACGCCATGGACTGCCAAGAGAATATCATGCCTAGTAAACACACCTAGCCACTGTGGGGGGTCAGGTTTGGGATAGGTGTCAACCACTTCTGGGGATTGGTAGAGTCGATGTCGAGGCTGCGTCTGTCTCTAGCCCTGGTCCCTGCCAGGCCTCTCTCTTGAGCCTTTGGGAGCAGCTGCCTGTGTGTAAGCCAATCTCCAAGGGACCTAGCGGGTCCTATGCTCAGTGCTCCCCATGATACATGAGCCCCAACATATGGCCATTGGGTAAATAGGTCAAGGGGTTCTAGATCAGGGGCTGCCGAAGAGGCTCCTCTAACGCTCTACCGGAGCTTACTGCCTAAGGGCCGGCCTGAGGTGATCCCAAGTTCGGAGTAGGATGGCTGCAAATCTGTCCTCAAAAGTTGGGCTAAATCCGCAGGCCCTCATCGGAGTGAAGATCCATCTAGTGCTTTGTGGCCAGGGGCCCCTAGGCTCGGGATATGGATTCAAATCCGGGCCAAGAGGAAGTCCTTCCAAGGCTCACCACCGAGAAGGAGTCCTCTAACCCAGTAGGGCGCGGCTCTGAATGGCAGGGTGAATGATTCCAAGGCCCCCTCTGCATTGTGGCTGAATGATCACTTTCCAAGCCGCCTTGGCCCGGGCGGGCCTCCCATCACTGCCGGCCCACAAGAAGTTCTGGATCAACTGCTGTACCTGACCAATGCATGCTCGAGAGAAGGCCCAACAAGAAGTGATGTACCACATGGTGGCAAGAAGGACCTAGTTCGCCACCACCACTCGATTAGATAAGGAGAGCCTTGCAGAGCTCCCATACAAAAGCTTCTTCCGAATGCTCAGAAGAAGAGGGTCGAGCTTCTGTTGTGGAGAGATCGATGCCCACTTGGCATCCCATATAGTGGACTGGAGTGCCCCTTGGGATCCACTGGAAAGCCTCAACTAGGCGCCAAGTCGGGGCGGCTGCAGAGCCTACACAGAAACCTCATGACTTGTGCTAGTTGATCTGCACTTCTAATGCGTGACAAAAGATCTCAATTGCCTCAGCGAATCTTTGGAGATTCCCCACATCTCCGGCTAGGTATGCTACTGTGTCACCAACAAACTCTGAGTCCAGCGGCTCCTCATGAGTATGGAGGGGGAGACGCAATCCTTGGAGTCCTGTCTCTTGAGCGGAGAGGAAACTGCTCATGGCCTTGGCGATGAATAGGAAAAGGTAAGGTGCCAGTGGATAGCCCTGTCGGTGTTAGTAGTCATCTCCTGTTTGTATATTTACGCCAGGGCCTCTCTTGTGGGTGTGCCCGCCCGATTTAGGTGTTTTCTCATTTTTTCCCACTCTCCATATTTTTCCCCATTTTTTTCCTATTTTTTCAAGTTGGGAGGCTGTCTTGTGGCTCTTGGTTGATCCAGGTGTGGTGGCCGACTGCTTCTGCTGCTCCCCGCCCCTCTCTGTAGCTGGCCGACTTGGTTTGTATGCTGGCCGACTGGCCGATTGATGTTGCAGCAGCTCGGGTGACCTACAGAGGGCTGTCGGCTGGTTTTCTATCGGCCGACTGGATCATAGGGGCCATATAAAATGGCCCCTAGCCCCCACACACTTTGTATTCGGTATTCGGGATTTTCTTGTGTATATAGTAGAGTTATACGCCTCTCTCTCTCTCTCTCTCTCTCTCTCTCTCTCTCTCTTTTGCTGTGTTTTTCTGCAGTGCACTTGCTCTTGTGTTTTCAGATCTTGTCTTCATTTCCGCTGCATATTTTGACATGGTATCAGAGCACTAGGCTCTTAGAAGATCTTGGGACCTGTGTGAGCAAGAGGGGGGCTGTTTTGTTGCTGATTGGTGGACTGTTTTTGGCCGTACGGGAAGAGAAGCAAGAGGAAGGCAAGCTGATTTGTTGGACAGCCACTTGCAGGTTTAGTTCTTCATTTTTCCCACACACCCACCCTTTTGCAGTTACACCCCTGCAATGGCAGATTTACTTGAGATGGCTGAGGAGACGTGAAGATCCTGGACTCCCCACGTTCCTAGTGGACCGTCAGTTGGACGGGAATAACTACAACATATGGAAGGTAATGATGGAATCTGTTTTGGAGTCTTACGACCTTGCTGATTTCATTGTTGTTGGGGTTCCACAGCTGGAGTTAGAGGAAGGGGAGTTACCCTCTATTCGGAAGGAACGCGAGACACAGGCACAATTATGGGATCGTGTCAATGCCAGAGTCCGTTCTTTCATTTTTCTCAATTGCACACCACAGGTAATCAATCATATCAAGCATATGACGTTGGCCAGATGCATATGGCAACATTTGGCTTCTCTCTACAACAGGGTATCACCCATGAAGAGGATCTCCTTGGAAGTTCAGATGCGGGTGATGAATCCTGCAAAGTCGTCAACAATGCGGGAGCACATCAACAAGCTGCAGGCTCTTCAGCAAGAAGTTCTCTAGGATGGGAAAGAGATATCATTGGAGGATATGGCCATCACGTTGCTATCACATTTGCCCTCTTAGTACTCAGCATTTTACTCTTCGTTGATTACCAGTGGCAGGCTCAGCACCATCACATGGGAGGAGCTTGTGCCCATGGTCTTGGACCGGGAGGAAAGATTTACGAACCCTCCACAGGACGGAGGTTCGGAGGCCTTAATTGGCCAACGGTCGAAAGGCCGTAACAACAAGGGCAAAGGGAAGGCTTCGTCGGAGAAGTCTTCTGAGAAGAAGTCCGACTCAGACCAGAAGAAACTGAAGGCAGAGAGGACCTGCAATGATTGTGGCGAGAAAGGTCACTATTGGAGGCAGTGTCCCAAGCGGAGCATCAAGAAGGGTGCAGAATCCTCAGCAACAACTGTGAAGACTCCAGCTTTTGTGCTCCTGGAGGTTATGGACACCGATGTTTCATTTTCTTCGTGCAGGGAGGAGGTTGGAGGACTCTCCGCTACGGATACTCGGGAGTGGATTCTAGATAGTGGTGCTTCTAGGCACATGACTCCTTCTCGTTCGGCTTTACAGGATCTCTGCAGGTATTGTGGTCACATTCTTACTGGGGATACATCCACTATCCCAGTGCACAGTGAGGGCAGGTTGGAGATAGTTCCCGATGGCAGAGGGGGGAAGCATTCCTCCCAAGTGTTGTATGCTCCGTCACTTGGTTTTCATATGTTGTCAGTGCATCGGGCTTGTAAGACTGGCATACGGGTAGAGTTTGATGAGCCTTTTGTTGCTCTCCGGGACAAGGCAACAGGCCAGGTAGTTTGGGAAGGCAAAGTGGAGAATGGAGTTTACAATCTTTCAACACTCTCTCCCAGGTCCTCAGTTTTGTGATGAGTGGCAGTCTGGTAATGGCCACTTAAGTGTGGATACGCTGCAGGTGCAAGCTTTCCCGGACCAGATGGTGGATGGCTTGTCAGTTGCTGGCAGCAGTTGGCAGGAACTTTCCAGCACAGATGCTGGTAGTTCTTGTGTTCGTCAGTCAGAGGAAACTTTACAGGTAACCTATGCTCTGATGTCTCGTAGCATTCGGGACAAAGAAACTCCTGTAGATGAGGAAGTTCTTTCCACGGGGACCTATTGGAAGGCCAGGCAGGTGACAATTGATTACTTGCGGAAGGAGGTGGATGTTGCACATTCTCCAGGCTTTGTGGTTCCGGATTCAGAGGGGGTGGTTTACAGATTTTCGAAGGCCTTGAGTGGTCTTCAGCAGGTTTCTAGGACTTGGCATCCCATCATAACAGTTGGATCCTTGTGAGCAGTATGATGCCTCCTTGACTCAGAAGTAGAATGATTTATTGATTTGGTTGATGCATACCAGATTGGATGGAAGCTTCCTGATGAGGCTATTGAGCTCATGTTTGCAGAGGACTCTTTGGGAGGCAAGATTGCGTATCTTGTGGTTTCTGCAGCATGCGAAGGATCTTGGACTCTTTTACACAAGAGGGGGATTGAAAGATGGAGTCAGACTCCACGGTTGGAGTGACTCAAATTGGGGAGTTCTCGTCGAGAGAGGCAGAGTACCGGGTTTCTTGTGGTGTTGCTTACGAGGTGGTAAGGTTGCAGAGGTTACATGGCAGGATTGGGTTTCCATTGGTGGACCCCGAGGTCATCCAGAGGCATTTTGTTCGTGAAAAGATCATTGCTGATGACATCTTGCCAGAGTTCTGTTCGACGGAGGATAGTGCGGTGAACCTCTTCACAAAGTCTCTATCCTAGGCTATGCTTCGGCGGCACTCCAGCTCACTGGGGTTGGTTCCACATCCAAGAGCTGAGAGGGGGTGTTAGTAGTCATCTCCTGTCTGTATATTTATGTGCCCCCCCCCCCCCCCCCCCGGCCGATTTAGGTGTTTTCTCATTTTTTCTCACTCTCCATATTTTTCCCCATTTTTTTCCTATATTTTTAAAGGTGTGGGAGGCTGTCCTGTGGCTCTTGGCTGATCCAGGTGTGGTGGCTGATTGCTTCTGCTGCTCCCCGTCCCTCTCTGTAGCTGGCCGACTTGGTATGTATGCTGGCCGACTATCAATAGTAGCCGATTGATGTTGCAGCAGTCGGGTGACCTACAGAGGGCTGTCGGCTGGTTTTCTACCGGCCGACTGGATCATAGGGGCCATATAAAATGGCCCTTAGCCTCCACACACTTTGTATTCGGTATTCGGGATTTTCTTGTGTATATAGCAGCAGAGTTATACGCCCCCCTCTCTCAACCTTTTGAAGGGCGAAGTGGCATCCTTACGCGATCGTCCACGGGAGGAAGGAGAGACTCTTGAGGTGGACAAAGAGGCAATCAAAGAAGAGATCACCAAAACCCTCACCCACACAATCGAGGGGAAAATGGAGGCGGCCCGCGAAGGATGGGTAGAAGTGATGAAGAAGAACATCAAAAAGGAGGTGCAAGAAGATGTACAAGTGATGAAGAAGAACATCAAGAAGGAGGTACAAGAAGATGTACACATGATGCAGTCTACTCTTGATGAAGAGAAGATGCGACGGATCCGGCGCCTCAACATCCGAGTCACAGGAATACCAGAGAGCACTACCTCCACGCCCGAGATTGACGGGCGGAACCTATGTACCAAGCTAGGACTAAAGGAGGATGAGCCGCTCCCATTCACTAGAGTATGGAGGACAACCCCAAAGGACTCCACCAAAGGCAAAGCCTTAGTGCTATAGTTCTCGGACGAGGAGAGTAGGATGAGCTTTATGAGAAGACGGGCTATCTTGAGGAGCTTGCTAGGGGACCCCATCTACTTCGATGATGACCTCACATGGATGCAACTGGAGCACAGAAGATTATGCATGCCGAAGATCAAGGCGGCACGCAAAGAAGGGAAGAAGGCACATTATAGGGGTGGTCACATCTACATTGATGGGGGAAGAGGGTCGAATAGCGCCATCTGGCTTATGAGACACGGAGGAAACAACATGAAGACAAAGAGATACACATAGCAATCTGGAACTGTAATGGAGTCCAATGGACACATCCAGGGAGACTTGAGGAGGTGATGGAGGGCCGGGATATCATCTTGATGACAAAGACACATGAGAGCCCGGAGAGGGGCTTACCACGGGTTGAGGGTTATCAGTGGGAGTCAGCTCACCGACAGGGGATGAGACAGGCCACCTCCCGAGGTTCAGGAGGTATTGCAGTGCTTTTCAGGCATGGGTTACATGAGCATGTTCGAGTCGTAGCACGAGACTCGGAGGCGAGATACATGTGGATTAGCTTACGCCTCTCGGAGACCAGATGGATTTATATCGCCCTTTGCTACTTTCCTCCGAAGGGGTCGCGGTTTGCCACCACCGAGGAGCCGGGTGGAGGAGAGGCTAGTGAGTCTCCATACTCTGTCTTATCTGAGGAGATCTTACACTATTCGACACGGGAGAAGTCTTCTTGATGGGGGACTTCAATGCACGGACTCAGAACAGACAGTGCGAGATCTATGACTTTGAGGATCCCATGAGACTAGAGCCGCTAGCTACACAGGATACAGGGACCACTCGGATCTCTGCTGATGGAGGAGCTGACAGCACTGGATATGGGCAACATTTGCTGGAGCTTGGGGCCCGACACCATCTCGTTATTTATAATGGGATGACTCAGTAGCCAGATTCAGGTGGGTTGACTTGCTTTCCAGTGGGAGGCGGTAGTAGTACAGTGGATTATGTGATGGGATCCCGGGAGGCAGTAGATATGGTGTCTCACTTCACCCTACCACCATGCCCCATTGGGGCGGATCATACATACCTATCCCTCACTTTCAGGAGCTTATTGGAGACCCACCCACCCATCATACAGCCACCACGCACTATTTTTCACTTCACTCAGGACCTAGCCGAGGTGTACGACTATCATGTTCATGATCAGCTATTTGCCTTAGATCCATCGGCACCCATGGCCATACTCACCTCCCAGCTCTCACATGTACTGCACTCCGCAGGCGCGAGGAGTTTCCCATACCACATACAGATAGGATGGCCACCTACATCTGGGAGCGTGCCCCAGAACCGATGGTATGATTATGAGTGTAGAAACCTTTACTGCAGTCTCCGAGTGCAAAGGGCTCGCGGGGAGATCACCCGGAGGCAGGCAGGCAGGAGGATGCATACTCTCACCCGCCGTAAGCGGCGAGCTTATGAGGAGGCTCAGTACTGGGACACATATCACATGCTCATGAGCAGAGATGCTGCTGCTGCTTGGAGGAGACTCAGAGAGCCCCGTCCTCCCACACCTATTGCCGATCCTCAGACCTGGCAGACATATGCAGAGAGACTTTATGATGTGCCTGCACAGCCCCCTATACCACAGCCCACAGAGCCATGCTCCACAGTCTCCACCTTCTTCACCCCACCTATGGTTAGGAGGGCCATATGCTGACTCCAACATGGACGGGCGACATATCATACAGGATTACAGGGAGAGCATCTCATCTATGCTATTGATACATTGGCACCATTTCTTGCTCATCTCTTCAACAGAGCTCTGTCAGAGGGGTTTCCGGCTGAGTGGACGATGCACACTATTGTGCCGATCCATAAAGTGGGAGATGTACTAGACCCCGGGAACTACAGGACCATCATGATTGGCCAAACTATACAGGGCAGTTTTGGAGGCAGAGCTGAGCACTCATGCAGAGGTTGGGGGATTGAGAGTAGCAGGCCAGGCAGGCTTCCGTCGAGCCTTCTTGACCATCGACCACATTTTTACATTGAGGTGCCTGATTGATCAGGCCAAGGCACGGAGGCAATGGCTCTATTGTTGCTTTGTGGATTTCCGCAAGGCATTTGATACTGTGCCGAGAGAGCGCCTCTTTCGGCGACTACAGACACTAGGCATACCTTCAGACATGATGTGGGGCATATACAGGCTATATGAGCAGGTCTTTGGGAGAGTCCGATGCCCAGGAGGTTTGTCCGACACAGTTGCTAGCACCATTGGTGTGAAGCAGGGGTGCCCGCTCTCCCCCACGCTCTTTGGGCTCTATATTGATGAGGTGGTCGATTACATCACACAGGGAGGAGGCTCTGGGGTTGAGCTATCAGGTATTACTGTCCATGTTATGCTTTATGCCGATGACATCGTCTTGGTATCCGACACGCAGGTTGGGCTTCAAAGACACCTTGTGGCTCTTGATGACTTCTGCGCACAGCAGGGGCTCACAGTGAACCTTGGGAAAACCAAGGTTATGATCTTCCACACTTCACCTGCAGTCAGGAGCCACACTACTCTCACATTAGCAAGAGGGCGGGTCGAGGTGGTGAGCTCTTATGTTTACCTTGGCATCACATTTACTAGCTCAGCTGGACGCTTCTCCATGGCTCAGGCAGTCTGAGACAGAGTGACCCGGGGGTATGCAGCTCTTGCTGGCCTTGAGCGTCAGTGTCATCAGGCACATTTTCAGGAACCCCGCACGAAGGGGTGGCTCTTTGATACATTAGTGACACCAGCCTTGATGTATGCAGCAGCGGTTTGGGCACCTGGGTTGCAGCCTCCACATGGGTACAGCTGGAGAGACCACAGATCTTGATGTTCTCGAGGATGATACGCAGCAAACCATCCGTCCCGCACGACATTGTTCGAGCTGAGTTTGCTGCACCACCTATGGCAGTGGAGGCATTGTTCCAGATGATCTCCTTTATATACAGGATGAGGGAGATGCCCATGGAGAGATTATCCCGCCGAGCTTTTGAGGCATCCAGACAGTTGGCCGAGGCTGGACACACTGGATCTTGGTATGCACAGATGCTACAGTGGTTCTCACATCATGGTATAGACATTGAGCGGTTGCCACCTTTTTAGTATGATCAATTTGCTCCACGGGGTTACCTCTCTCTCAATAAGAGGAACAGAGTGACGAGACAGGACATATGGCAGCACTACATACAGGAGACATGGACAGCACCAGAGAGCCCACTACCACCGAAGATGCTGTATTACAGAGACCACTTTATGAGCATCTTAGGGGATGGGTTTATACATCGACCGCGGTACATGGATGTATACATGCCACACAGCTCTCGCGTTGCTATTGGACAGCTACGAGTTTCATCACATCAGCTAGAGATAGAGGCTGGGAGAGCGGCACGGGTTCCTAGAGCTGAGCGGATATGCAGATTGTGCCGCGAGGAGGTGGAGACTGAGGATCACTTTGTATGTAGATGTAGAGCCCACCAGGGGGTCAGAGATAGATATGCAGGATTGTTTGAGGAGCACTCTTCACTAGATCAGTTGATGGAGGCCTCGGATTTCTTCCAGAGAGCTATGCCAGTGCCAGCTGATGTGCCACGTGGGGTGACCGCACAGAGAGCAGAGGAATTGAGAGCCAAGAGGAGACCTAGACAGACTGGACATAGAGCACCCCGACTCCGTCACCGAGAGATAGCAGCTATCCGAATGAGACACCAGATGGAGACAGGAGAGGCTAGCTCGCTTTCATTCAGACTCAGGGTACATGTTCATGCCATTCACAGCCTCAGCATCGGCGATGTATGATATCTTATATCCCTCTTATGGCACTGGATGGAGTTAGACATAGATTTGCATAGCATGCTTGTAATACCCCTTCAGCATATAGAGATGCATCTTGCCTTAGCACTCCATCCACATCCCCACCCCCCTTATATTGTTTGTATATGGGCTCCACCGATCCATGATGATTCACAGTTGTATCCAGACACATGCACACTTTTTCTTTTGTTTCTTTTCTTCCGATGACCGGAAGAACACATTTGTATTATTTTTTGTCTCATAGGCCGACTTTGGCCTCTTGTAGACGTTAATATCTCTCTCTCTCTCTCTCTCTCTCTCTCTCTCTCTCTCGCTGTGTTTTTTTGCAATGCACTTGCTCGTGTTTTTCTGGAGTGCACTTGCTCTTGTGTTTTCAGATCTTGTCTTCATCTCCGCTGCATATTCTGACAGTCGGACCGAGCAAGAGGGAGAATCTGTTGCCTCGGGCTTCTTGAATGAGAACCTGACTGTGAGAGGCTGAGTAAAGGCTTGAAACACCACGGATCCACTCCATTGGGAACCCCATCGGATGCATTGTGCCCTCAAGAAAGCTCCAATCAACCCTATCATAAGCTTTCTCAAAGTACTATGAGGTCTTGCTGCCGCAACTTGGCCGAAATTGTCGCCTCCGAGAAAGTGAAGATGTTGTCTAGAATGCTCTGATCCTGAACGAAACCTGTCTGAGTGTCATGGATCAAGTCAGGGAGGAAAGGCTGAAGTCTCCGGCTGATGGCCTTGGCCAAGATCTTGTAGGCCATCCCAAGAAGGGTGATGGGTCTCCACTGTCGGATCTCTAATCTATCCCCACCCTCCTTAGGAATCAAGTGTATCAAACCCTTTGAAAGCCTCTTTGCCATCTAGTATGCCTCTTGTGATCATAATCTCATTGAAGGTTGCTTGAAGGCCACCTTCCATGAGATCCTTTTGGCGAAGAAAGAAGGAAACTGGTAGCCCGTCCGCACCTGGGCATTTTCCTCTAGGGAGAGCCATCAATGCCTCTGCCAGCTCCTTTGCTGTGAAGGGAGTCAGTAAGAAGGACCATAAAGTGGGAGCAACCACCTCTCTTGTGTGCCGCCAGACCCTCTCGCACGTGTCCATCACTTGTGGGGATAATGGGGCTCTTGTGAGGAGGGATCGGAAAAAATGTGTGGCGATGTCTCTCATAGGCGCGCGGGGGGGGGGGGGGGGGGGTCAGAAACAATAGCTCCATTGTGAGTCGTGACCTCGGAGCCCGTGGATACCATCTCTTCGCCTATGGGGGCTTGCAATCTTAAAAAAGTCCCTCGTGACTCTATCTCTGGTGTGGGTCCAAAAGGAAGTCTATTGCTTGCCCCTGGATGGCGGCAGTCGCCGACTTCGAATCCCACTCTGTTCCCTTGGCCCAAGGGGAAGGAAAAGATCATCATGCCACTTTTTGGCTCAGAAGGCCTGGAATGATGAAACACCACATAGATCTGAATGGGAGCCACTCTCCTCAAAAACAGGAGTCCTTCCACCGGAAGACATCAATAGAAAGTGTAATCCACAGGTAATCCCAAGATCCTGGGTGGCATGCCTAGGGACTCTGGCGGGAGAGCCCTCATTGGGGAAGTGGCGATGGTCACCGGCTGTTTCTGCTTCGGGTCGGGCGTTGTAGGAGGGCGACAAGAGTGCTTTGGAGAGATGGAGGAAGGGGGGAGAACAGGCTCAGAGGAAGAGGGCAGGGCAGGGGGACTGTTGCGGGAAGAGTCGGAGGCGAGGATGGAGGATCAGGAGGAGGGAGGGGGAGAGGAGGCGGCGGGGGGTGAGAAGGCGGAAGAGGAAGATAAGAGGGGATGGGAGTGATCCATCAGAGAAGGAGGGTGCTAGGAGGGTCTCGCCGGGGGTTCAGTGGGGCCAGCTGGCCTCACTGGAAACTGAGAACCGGAGGAGTCTCGGTGGGGAATCGGCCGACAAACCAGGGGAGTTGGAGGGACCCTTGTAGTGACTGTAGGGTGCCCATCGTCGATGGGTAGGTGTTGTGATAAATGCTCGAAACAGTTCTTTGATAGAACTGAATCCTCCTTTACTCTGCTAGCCTGGTGTGCACGCGGTGGTGGCGCTGAGCTCTGGTAGTCGGCTGACGGCCTTGGTGTGGGCCAATGGTTTGCCACTCTTCGGCAGCAGAGTCGTCTGTGGTCGGGTCTTGGTGCTTGGCTGTATGAGAGCCTGCCTCTCTCTCTACCCCTTGGTGAAGATTTGAATGGGGACCGGAGGGGGGATTTGGAGGCGGTCTTCGGGACTGGCGCCAAGGGCAAGCCTTGGCGAGGTGGCCCATCTACCTGCAAATCTAACACTGGGCAAGAAGGCCCGAGTACTCCACTCGCTGAATGATGGGGTCTCCCCGAAGGCATGGAATGGATATGACATGAGGCACTGTCTCCAGCGAGGCAATACAGATGCTATGGGATGGAATCCTGGCTGCCCGTATGGGGGACGAAGCGGCTTGGGGGGGGGGGGATTCCATCACTCTCCCAATGACTCCACCGATCACTGGGAGAAGAGGAAGGTGTTCCTTCCTGGGGTCTGGAAGTAGATTGTCACTGGAAAGCCTGACACGCTAGCCAATGGGTCAGACGTAGGGTCGAAGCCGTTCTGCCACCGCGCAAAGAAGGCCTAGGCTGTACTCAATGCAACGGGGCTGAGTTGCATAATTCGATCTGATGCGGCTGGCGAGTCAAACTCTACCTGGTAGTAGCCACGCCCCAGAGGATGCATGTCTATGATCTTTGCAGGCCCACCAAGGAGGCCAACTTGCAGAAGGTCTTTGAGTTGTCCGCGCGCAGGGCAACTTCCAACAATCTTGCATACCAGAGTGGAGGCCTCCCTCTAATGATGCAACAGTCTTAGTGAGGAGCTGAAGGTCTGCTTCAAAGAAAGATAAACAAGCAACAACGGCCTCGGTCGGGGATGACGGAGCGGTTGCCATGGAGTCCTCCTGAGGGTGAAGGCCAGAATAGGCCGAGACTTGCTGAATAGAAAATGCCCAAGATCTGAGAATGCTGCCAGGAGAAGATGGGAGGGGTGAAGAAGCCGAAAGTAAGCGGAGAGGTTACGGAAGAGGAGAGCGAGGACCCGGGGGGGGGGGGGGGGGGGGGGCAGGGGGGGGGCAGCACTGGCAAACGCGAAACGGGGAAGGGGGAAGAGGCGCCCTCCAGATTCACGCACGATGCTCAAGGTTAAGCTGACTTGGGGAAATTAATATTCTACCTAGATATCATGAAGAGACCACATGTGCCACTCTTCAGTGTTAATCAAAGTTGTACCATTGCCATTGTGGTGCACCTTTAACCAACTCTTCTTAAATCTGCAACGCTGTGAATTTCTCAACTCGATTTTGCTCAGGCTGGGGCGATCTGTTTTTTTTGTTTTTTTTCTGTTTTAACTCCTTCGGACATTTCGACACACGTTGTGGGTGTTACATAAAGTGCAAGTTAAGAAATTAGTCCATCTCTCATAACGTGAGTTTGCGACTGAGTGCTGTTTTCTTGTTCTCAATTTATTTTATTTTTAGAGAGAAAGGATTTAAGATCGTTACAAAGCTAGTTTTGACACATGATTTAAGATCATTAGAAAGCTAGTTTTGACACATGAGTGAAAGGTCTACTAATGCTACACCTTCTTGTGTAGATATGTGCCCTTGCAGACTGGCCAGTTATTGGAACAAGCAGCAAACAAGTCACTAGAAAATAGTAAGTCTCAATCAATCTTTCATTGAGTAGGACTATGGTTGGGAGCAATTTAAAGCCGTCGTCTCATGGGCATGGCAAGCATCCATAACAATATAAGGATCTTTGCAAACACAATCTTATCTGTGGACAGGGGAGATCTCCCTGCCCTGTCCAACACCTTCTAGCCTGATGGGTGGAGAATCCGTCTGTAATGGCCCTAAGTTCTGTTTTATTAGTGGGAGTTTTCCTTTATATTAGCTTTCAATGAAGGCTGAAGGCATGCTTTTGGTAGAGAAGTGACAAGTGGGCTTAAATAACCTGATATTTTCAGGATCAGCCTGGAGATAGCAATATGGGTGAGAGGTCTTGGTGGATCCTTTGGGGGTTGTGATTCTAGCTTTTCATCTATTCTAATCCTTGTATCTTGCAGTGCTTGCAGAAGAAGGGGTAGATGCTGTGGTGGAAGCAGAGGCGACAATTTTGAGCACTTTGAACTCGTAGGATCCCAGAAGATCTGTTTATTGATTTTGTCCATTTGGGTCTGTTACATGGCTTTCTGACTATTTTGGATAAGATTATGAAATGCACGTTTGACCTTGTGGGGCACAGGCATGTCCGTTTGGTGGTTGGAACATTGGGAGGACACCATGGAGCAGCATCACGGAAAGGGAAGTGGGGCTACTTACATGCTGGGATCACAATTTGGTTGTCTCGAAGTACAGCCATAGGTAATAATAATACACTTGCTTTCCAGGCTCTCATCCTTCTAGTGCATTTTATGTGACATTCATCACCATTGCTACCAAACCTTAAATTCATGTGATCTGACATATTTCAGTCTTGTAAGGGTAAATACTTAGGCAGGCCATAAAGCAGTGGCTTTACTGCTGATGATGTACGAGGTGGTTGCAAAGACTTTGTGGCAAGAGAATGTTGAAGATGGAGTTGGGACATGGTGTACATAGATGTACAAGGTGGTTGCAAAGTTTGGCCACATAATGTTGAAGATGGACTTGATGCAAAGAGGGACTTTGGGGCTGCACTTCACAATGTGGAGTGTGAGATGGAGGATAGGAAGCATTGGTGGATCCGTGGATGTGGGGCGGATTATACTGATTTGCTCTAGATGCATATCAGCATGGGTTTTAGCCTATGTACAGGCTTGGGCTCCTTGCTTCATTGGGTGCGCTGTTGGGCACTACATGAAACGGTGTATCCTGCTCAGTTAGCTTCACATTGCCTTGCAGAAAGGTGCCTGCCCGCCGCTCATGAGTTGTCCACCCTTTTACTACTATACGACACCCACAAGCTGCTGTTTTGTAATATGCATCAGCTCCAACACTTAGATGTGTGTAGTATTCTAGAACAACTGGTAAGGGTTTAGGAAATGAATCCCCCCATGTTGTGAGGCTTAGTCGGTAAAAGTACAAAAGAGGCTATGAATGTGAGGCAAGGCGCCCAGACCAAACCAGGTAACAGATCTAGCAATATCAAAAGTTCCGGTGATTTCAGGACTTTCAGATCATGTGTCTGAAGGGCACCCTTCAACACAATCAGTGGTATCTTCAGGAGAGCTTCTAGTACCTTCTGATATGGTGTCAATGAAGTAAGCTCATCAGCGGCTGAGTACATGAGGATGTGTCACATGATGATGAATTCACCCATTCTAGAACTACTGGTTAGGGTTTAGGAGATGAATCTACCCATGTTGTGAGGTCTAGTCGGTAAAAGGACAAAAAGGTTATGAATGTGAGGCAAGGCGCCCAAACCAAACCAGGTAACCGATCTAGCAATATCAAAAGTTCTGGTGATCTCAGAAATTTCAGATCATGTGTCTGAAGGGCACCCTTCAACGCAAACAGTGATATCTTCAGGAGAGCTTCCAGTATTTTCTGATATGATGTTGATGAAGTAATTCATCAGCGGCTGAGAACACAAGGATGTGTCATATGATGATGAGTTTGCCGATTGGTTTGACCAATATCAGATTGTACCCGTATCATTGACTAGGGAGAAGGTAAATAACAAAGACCTTTGTTCAGATGCATGACATACCATGGCTATGTAAGCGGAGAACCAAGCTTCCAAATCTCCCAGCCATTCCATCTAGATCCTCTGAAGTCAGTTCAGTTCAGAGGTGTTTTGACCAAGTTTTCTTGCCTGAGCTCACTTAGTCATATTTTTGTTTTGGGAGAAAGGAAGGCAGCAAATGTCAGCAAAAGCAGCAACATCATTTTTTTTCCGAAGAAAAGATCATTATTCTTAAAAGAAAAAAACGTTTGCAGAGAGCGAGCTACAGAAACTCACATGTGGAGCCTGGTATTTACATCCCTTGAAAGAGGTATAAAGTGAAAATAGAGAGGGGGGCCCTCTGTCATCGGCTGGCCGCTCTTGGAGCGAGGCTACATCAGGGGAGGGGAAGGGCAAATGCACAATGGGGGGCCTATAATGCCAAATTGGTCCGTCACCACCTGTAGTGAGGAAGGGTTCTGGACTTCATGTGTGTAGGAAGGCCATGGGACGCCGCTACTCAGCTCTGAATCACTGATGAGGTGCTCCCAACGTTTCCTCAAGGTGTAGACGATGCCTAACCAAATGGATTTTATCGTCTCCGCAGGGGGAGTGGCAGCACCATCAATGGCCACCTTCTTTGAATTCTTCAAGTCTCTTGGCATGGTGACCCTCATCTTCCAGCTTCCTCTTCCCCTTATCCAATGGGGCCGCATTAGGTGCATGCACATGACTGTGGCAAGAAACATGCAGCATGGAGGGCCTAGGCAAAGCACGGCGGCTAACTTGCCCAACCCTTTCCCCACAGGATTCATGCATCACATATACATTTACATCCTGTTTGCCACTTTCTGTGCCATGTACGTCTCTTTCCTTTCCCGACCCATGCGGGGTGCTTGCTTGGAAGTGACTGAAGCCTCGTCCTTGTGCACATAAGACTTTATCCTGCGAGACAGCATTACTTGTCTCCACATGCAGGAGTTCTTTAACACAAAGTTCACCTGTTTGGCCCTTCACCAAATCCCCAATGCACGTAAGGTAGTTGTTGCGACCTCCACAAGCCTGTGAACTTGCGGGTTATCATAGAGCATCTTGAGCTCTTCTTCCCTTTTGACACGCTCAATCTCTGCTTTCAATACATTTGGGTCATCCTCTTGCATCTTCTCTGTACCTCGAGAAGGCTTGCTCCACTATATAACCTGCATGCATATGCTTATTGTCCAAAGCTTCTGAAGCATGAGTTCCAATTGCTTGGTCATGTGAACTAGCCCCTTTACCACTATGCAGGGTGTTTGACGGCTCGCCATTCACACGGAGCCCAATGCCCAAACGATTGTTTCCCCATTGAGGAGAGGGAAACAACCATGCTCTGATACCACTGTAACTACAACAGCTAGGTGTGAACATTCTTGGGCACCGTCTCATGAACAATATGTGCATCAACACTTAAAATGTAAGGTCAATGCCCAAACGACCGTTTCCCCACTGAGGAGGGAAACGACCGTACTTTGATACCATTGTAACAACAATAGCTAGGTGTGAACTCCCTAGGGCGCCGTCTCGTGAATAATACGCGCATCAACACTTAAAATGTAGGAGCCACCTTGCACAAAACAACTGAAAGATACATCACTGCACAAGATAATTTACAAGAGACAAGCATTGCTCGGTACACCACCAGTGGGGCCACGAATGCCCCCCCCCCCCCGCCCCCTCTCTCAATACCAAAGTATATTATTGGAGTATTTAATCTGTACAAGTTCCAAGGGCTTGCCAGCTAGATAATCCAATGCAATGCAAATATGAAGACAAGTTACCCAAGCAAAAGTGTGTCGGAGTAGACTATCGATGCCGGACTCGTTGTATGAGTCAAAGTGACATGACCACCAGCCTCATACACCTGGAGCTGAGTGAACACGTAACTATCGTTATGAGACCACACATGAACGAGCACTCTCGTACTAGAGCCTGGCTCACTCAACTCGCGGAGACTATAGTGCAAGTCTTCGGGGTATGAGTACACAGACAGGGGAAGAGTTGGAGGGGAGGAAGCAACGGAACCTTGGGAAAGAAGATTGAGAACATGCAACTGGCACTCTACCTCCTGATCTGGAGATAAATGCTCATAATGGTTGCCAGTAGACATTGTTACCTTGGGGGTCCCACTTGCCTGATGCTCTGGCTGATGGTGTCCCTGCTGGGGCTGGTGGTGGCGTCTGCATGGCAGACATGCCGGCTGCCACAGGTTACTGTGCGTCTTGAAGCTAGCCGGTTGCCCTCTCTCGGGGAGGGAAAGGGGGGTGGTGCTGAGCTCTTGCGTTCTCCGCCCTTTCTGGGGGAGGCTGAGGCGGGGCTAGGGAGGGTCAGGGGGGCGTCCACAGTGGACCTGGCGGCATGGGCAAACTTGATCAAGGCGCCCCATGTGCCTACACACGAAGTGCTGGCCATATAGTCGTGAATACTCAACTCGGGCACTCCTGTAGACCTGCAAGAGAGCCTCTGGAGAGGCTACGTAAACTCTGCTGGAGGCAATTCCTGCTGCCCTGGCTACCACCGAGGCGGCAGTTTGGGGGGGCTCCAGAACGTGCCCGATCATCTGTCCAATCGAACAGCGGAGAGTGTGATACTCCTTCCTGAGGCCCGGGAAGCAGATTGTAAATGGGAAGCCGGAAACACCTGCAAGGGGGCCGTCGAAGCTTGGTGCTATCTAGTGAAGTACGCATGAGCGCTGGGTATCGTGATGGGGCCCTGCTGCATCACTCGATCTGCCATTCCGTGGGTGAGTGGAATGCCACCTGAGAGTAGACAAGCCCAATAAAGTGGATATTGGTGATTTGGGCATGTTCTTGGATTCATCTAGGTATATAATTCAGCCGTATTAGCGGACATGCAGATTTCACATTGTGAAGTTTTCGTCCAAGTTGCTAATTCTTTCTATCTTTAGCGGTGCATTTGCCCTATCAACTACTTATTTGTTGTACTAATTCTTTCTATTTGCTACTTCCCTTAGTGCTAAGCTTCATTATGGCTGAGTCTAGCCTGCATCTCCGGAGGTTTGACAGAAACTCAATACGAAGGCCTTTGTGTGAATATATGCTCTTGTGTGTGTGTGTGTGTGTGTGTGGAGTGCGTGTGTGAGAGCATATCTTGATACAGAGTTCTACACCCACTATTGGGCACTGATGACGGTAGTGGGGATGTCGAAGTATCTAGTCCATACTATGCATAATGGAGTTGATAGTTATATAGTCTTGTGGGTTGACTACCATGAGTATATAATATGCATGTTCCTAAAAGGTGAATTTGGGCATGTTCCTGGATTCATCTAGGTATATAATTCAGTCGTATTAGCGGACATGCAGATTTCACATTGTGAAGTTTTCGTCCGAGTTGCGGCCAGTTGATATTGTGCTAATTCTTTCTATCTTTAGCGGTGCATTTGCCCTATCAACTACTTATTTGCTGTACTAATTCTTTCTATTTGCTACTTCCCTTAGTGCTAGGCTTCATTCTGGCTGAGTCTGCCCTATATCTCCGGAGGTTTGACAGAAACTTAGTACGAAGGCCTTTGTGTGAATATATGCTCTTGTGTGTGTGTGTGTGTGTGTGGAGTGCATGTGTGAGAGCCAGGCTTAGTTAGTACGAAAGGTACGATATGGTACGGTACGATAAAATACGGTACTAATTGGTACCTTAAAATTTTTTGAGGTACGGTACGATATTAGTACGTTAAAAAAAAACTTCCTAAACTTAAAAATTGTAGACAAGAAGCTACAAAATAGTAGAACCATGAACATAATGTCATCATGCCATTAGAGTACAAAATTGCTACAAAAGGATAGGCCAAAAACTCATGGCATGGGCGACCGCCAACATGCGTACATACATGATACTACATACTACAATACATCATCAATGGGCTAGAAGGAGATAGATGCCCAATGCCTAGAGAGCTATAACATATCAAAAGTCTACATCATCACCAACATCTACATGATCATCAACATGATCACTACTAGAGTGTCCATCAAGAGAGTGGTGGAGGAGAGGCTTGGAGTAGATGGAGGAGAGGCTTGGTCCTTCAGGCTTTTATAGAAGGACTCAGGAGAGATGAAAGGAAAACAACCAAAAAAATGGGCAGAAAACGGTCAGAAAAAACGGCTATTTCCAATGGGCAAAAACAGGGCAAAATCGTACCTGATCGTACGGATACGTACACTACGAATCGTACGTACAATCTGATCCGTACGACGTACGGAACTAAGCCTGGTGAGAGCATATCTTGATACAGAGTTCTACACCCACTATTGGGCACTGATGACGTTAGTGGGGATGTCGTAGTATCTAGTCCATACTCTGCATAATGGAGTTGATAGTTATATAGTCTTGTGGGTTGACTACCATGAGTATAGGACATGCACGTTCCTAAAAGGTGAATTAGGGCATGTTCTTGGATTCATCTAGGTATATATATATATTGGTGATTTTGCTCGGCTCCCCAATGAGGGATGCACGAAGAAAATCCCAAATCTGTCCCACATGGGGTGGCTCCTGACGATCTTGCAAACAAGGGGAGAGGCCTCGAACTTGCAGCCGTACCTTCACCTGACTGTACCTGTTCATACATGTGTGCACTTGCAACCCACTTGTACCTGCCGAAGCATTTTTGCAGCACATAAGTTAGGGTTTTGTGTGTTTCCAATGGAAGTGGAGCAAAGGAGCATCATGTGCCCCGGACTTGTGAGTGAGAGACGGTGTGGAGCATGCGAACAAACAGAAGCAAAACGTGTGGAGGCAAGGAGCAAAACGATGGAGCACAAATTATGAAGATAAGTTTGTTACAAAACTTAGGGCATATAATAACCCTAACTGGTGCCCGTTTCACATAACGGTAAGTTGGGCGCCTTATTGGGCGCGGGGAAAAAACCTCACTTAAAGTGAGTAAAAAGTGCCCGGCCGGTCCTAATACATTGGCCACTGCCCATAATAATATCAGGACATTATTTCTAACACCCCCCTGCAGTGCCAATGTGGGTACAAGGCATGATGTCAATCACCAAAAGGAAGTAAGCCTAAAGCTTTGCGGAAAGCTTCAAACTTTTCTCGAGGTAAAGCTTTGGTGAAAATGTCTGCGACATTGTCATGTGTTGGACAATAGATCATGCTGATCTCCCCTGCATGAAGTCTTTCTCTGACATAATGATAATGTATCTCTATGTGTTTCGTTCGTGCATGAAACACAGGATTCCGTGCTACTGCAATAGCACTCTGACTGTCAGTGAGAATCGGAGTAGGCTCCTCCAATAAAGGATGAAGATCTGCCAAGAGTCTGCGTAGCCAAACACATTCCACTGTCGTTGTGAAAGCTGCCCTGTACTCAGCCTCACAAGACGAGGTAGCTACTGTAGATTGTTTCTTGCTCAACCATGAAATGCAGGAGTGTCCCAAAAAGAAACAATTACCACTGGTAGACTGCCTTGTGTCGAAGTCACCAGCCCAATCTGAATCACTGTATGCATGTAAATGCAAGTCACCCCCCCTGGGAAACATCAAGCCATAAGACTTGGTGCCTTGCAAGTAACGAAACACACGCTTTACAGCTTGCCAATGAAGCATCCGTGGGCTGTGCATATATCTGCTCACCTGGGATACTGCATACTGAATATCCGGTCTGGTGTTGCACAAGTAAATCAGGCACCCAATAGCCTGACAATATAGAATAGCATCAAAAGATTCACTGCCATCATGTACTGTAAGTTTCAGCCCTGGTTCCATAGGAGTGGAAATAGGTTTACAATCTTGAAATTTGAATCTTTCCAACAGTCTCTGTACATACTTCGATTGTAACATAAAGATACCCTTCTCACTTTGTATGAACTGTATGCCCAAGTAATAGTGCAACATACCCATATCTGACATCTCAAAAGCAGATTTGAGTTCAGACTTAAAATCTGAAATTTTATCCGCATCAGTACCTGTGAGCAACATATCATCTACATAAAGAATGATTATCAAAATATCCCCCCCATCTCTCTTGATGTAGAGGGTGCTTTCAGTTGGACTATTGGTGAACCCCTGGCTAGTCAAAAATGCATCAATCTTTGCATACCAGGCACGCGGTGCTTGTTTTAAGCCATACAAAGCTTTCCTCAACTTGCACACCTTGTGCTCTTGACCAGACATAGCAAAACCAAGAGGTTGTATCACATAAACCTCTTCCTCAAGATCACCATTCAAAAAGGCTGTTTTTATGTCCAACTGATGTACAAACCAGCCATAATGTGCAGCCATAGCAACAACAACACGGATGGTGGTCATCCGAGAAGTGGGGGCAAAAGTTTCTTCATAATCTATGCCCTTTTTCTGAGCATAGCCCTTAGCAACCAGCCTTGCTTTGTACCTTTCAATGGTACCATCTGGTTTGCGTTTAACCTTATAAACCCACTTTGTACCAATTGCCTTCTTGCCAGGAGGCAAATCCACCAAATCCCATGTATGATTCTTAACAATAGAATCCAATTCAGCTTGCATGGCCTGCATCCAATGCTGATTTTCACTTGCATCTTCAAAACTCTCAGGTTCCTCTTCATCCATAATAGAACTCACCCAAGCTGACTCTGAAAAGTGAGAGCTTTCAGCCTCACGTGTACTCCTACGTGTCCTACCTGGTAATGGAGCAGCAAGTCTACTCTCTTGAAGAGTCTGTATAGCCCAACGAGGAATGGTTCTAGCTTCTTGCAAAGCTGTCCTCTCTTGTACAACAATATCCTCTTCTGCTTGCTGTGTGTCAGGCTCAGCCTGGGGCTGATTTAAAGCATCAAACACACGAGGTGGTGGCTGCAAATTCTGAAATTCAGCCGGTATATCAGCTGTGGTTCCTATGCCAATGGGTATCAACCCTTCAAATACATCAAAAGACTCCTGAGGTTGCTGAAATTTAAATTCAGCAATGGGTTGTGCTGAATTCTCTGCAAAAACAACATCTCTGCTCACAAAAATCCTCCGTGTGACAGGATTATAGAGACGGTACCCTTTACTTTGACTGCTGTAGCCAACAAATATGCACTTTATGGCTTTATCATCAAGCTTCCCACGAAGCTCCTGTGGTACATGTGCATAAGCCAAGCAACCAAACACACGAAAATAATCAACACTAGGTTTCCGATCAAACCAAGCTTCATAGGGTGTAACAGATCTGAGTGCCTTTGTAGGGCACCTGTTCAACACATGAGTGGCACACATAAGAGCTTCCACCCAAAAACTTATGTGGCAATCCCTTTGCTTTCAGCATACACCTGGCCATCTCCATGAGTGACCTATTCTTTCGTTCGGCGACACCATTCTGCTGAGGTGTATATGGTGTAGTACACTGGTGTACTATGCCCTTCTCTAAACAAAAAGCATCAAATACTTTAGATAAGTATTCCCCCCCTCTGTCAGTTCTGAGAGTCTGCACTTTTTGTCCTGTTGCATTTTCAACCATGTTGACATAATGTCGGAAATGCATAAAGACATCAGATTTGTTCTTCAAAGCATACACCCAGGCATATCTGGAAAAGTCATCAATAAAAGTAACAAAATACCAATGACCTCCCAAGGATTGTGTCCTCATTGGACCACATACATCACTGTGAATGAGCTGCAATTTGCGGACAGCTCTAACAACTCTATCCTTTTTGAAAGCCTGACGATGCATCTTTCCCAAAATACATCCCTCACACACATGTCTCGGAGGAGTCTCTAAATTAGGTAGGGCATCTACCATTTTCAGCTTCTGAAGTGCCATGAGACTGCCATAATTTACATGCCCAAACCTGGCATGCCACAACTCTGCATCCTGCACAGCAGATGTAAAGGTAGAAACAACACATGCACTGTGCCTCTCATAAGGATCAAGACGGTACAAGCCGCGACATAAGGTCCCTGTAGCAACCAAAGCAAAATCACTTTCCCTGTCACGGACCATACATTTAGTATCCTCAAAGGAAACAACCAGCCCTCTCTTTGCAAAAGAAGACACTGAGAGAAGATTCTTCTTTATCCCAGGCACATACAATACATCCTGAAGGAGAAATTCTGAGCCATTAATGGCTGTAAGCATAACATCCCCTGTGCCCTGAACTGGATAAGAAGCATTATTTGCACACGTAACCTTTCTGCCACATGAAGAAGGTACCATCTTGCCAAACAAATCCTTTCTGGACGTGATATGCCTTGAGGCACCACTGTCAAAGAACCATACATCACCACTTTCACTCACACTGAGTGAATGAACCTCATTTGAGGGATCATAGCTGCAAGTAAAGAAGCACCAATCCTCTTCCACAAGATTGACTGTGGCATCATCTTTCTTGTTATCCACATCTGAAGAGTCTTCAACTGAATTACCAGACTCTTTCTTCTTTTCCTTGGCTATCCTCTTATGACATTCATGAATATAGTGACCTGGCTTCTTGCAGTAATGGCACTTACCCTTCTTTTTAGGTTTCTGTGCATCATCCTTCTCTTTACTAGATGGCTGTCCTGATTCTGACTTAGGCTTATATGCACCAGATTTTCCTTTGCCCTTGTTCTTGGCAAATAATGCTTGCTCACCACCTCTTTGCATGACATTTTTCCGAGTCTGCTCTTCCTGCAGCAAAAGTCCAACCAAATCCTGAAAGGATAGAGGGACTGGATTACCCCTCATGGACAAGTGAAGAGATGTATGAAAACCCAAATAAGAGCTCGGTAAGGAGTTAAGTGTAGTGGTGACCATCTCAGCATCAGAAATGATTTCATCAATATTCAAGAGCTGTTCTCTCAAATCCTGAATCTTCGTAAGATGATCCTGCATAGAATCACCCTCATCCATGCACAAGTGTGATAGTTCCCGCTTCAAAAAGGCAACTCTAGCCTCATTGCGAGCCTGATACATGTGCTCCAAAGTATCCCATGCAGCCTGAGATGTCCTGCATGAACGGATATGCGGAATAATGGACCTCTTAACTGAAAGTGCAATCAAAGAGAGTGCCTGAGCATCCCTGGAATCCCACCTAGTTTGTTCCTGTGTAGGTGCCTGAGGAGCTGGTAGTACAACCTGCTGCCTGCCATGTTGTGGAGGGGTAGCTGGGGCCACATGCATAGGCCTTGCCTCAGCTCCACTTACATAATTCCACAAATTCTTTGCAACTAGCAGATTCCTGATCATAAAGCTCCACAGGGAATAGTTGGTTCCATCCAACTTATCTTCCTGGGCTAAAAACCCAAACACATCAGCGGTGTTCTGTGCCATGAGAGCAAACTGTAACCTGCAAAAGAGACTGACTGCACAAGAGTCCACAAATATTGCTCGAGACTGTCTGTTTCACACAGATAGACAGCACAGCAACAAAAGCCCCAAATTTCTGGTGGCTCAAATTTCTCTGATTCCCACAAAAAACCTGTGGGAGCTGTCACAGATTGTGCAGCAACATAAAAACAGCAAAAGCCCCAAATTTCGGACTTGATTTGCTGACAAAATTCACAGTTAAGCTCCAAAATACAGCAGGTAGACTCACCCGAGTTGCTGCTGCAGATTGCTGAGTACGAACTGATGCAGAAGACGGTACAATGCTGTACGGAAGACTGTACGGACAGCAAACAGCAACCAGCAGGTGCTGTACAGAACTGTACGGACAGAAAACAGCAGATAGAGCTGTACGACATCTGTACGGCTGCTGTGCGATCAGAAAACAGCAGCAAAACTGGTCGTACAGACCTGTACGAACAGAAAAACAGCAACCAGCAGCCACACGTGCTGCACAGATGCTGTACGGCCTGTAGAAAAACGACCAGCACTGCTTTTTGCACCAGAACAGTGCCCGTGACACACAGAAAGCAGTCGCCCAGGTCTGTAGAAGGAGGGCGACTTGTTTTTCAGCACCAGAAGCAGGCGACCAGCACAATAGAGGTGTTTCTTCGCGACGAAAGTGCTTCACCAGCAGTAGGGAAGGCGGGAGCAGGAACAACAACCTGCTCTGATACCAATTGTGAGTGAGAGACGGTGTGGAGCACGCGAACAAACAGAAGCAAAACGTGTGGAGGCAAGGAGCAAAACGATGGAGCACAAATTATGAAGATAAGTTTGTTACAAAACTTAGGGCATATAATAACCCTAACTGGTGCCCGTTTCACATAACGGTAAGTTGGGCGCCTTATTGGGCGCGGGGAAAAATCCTCACTTAAAGTGAGTAAAAAGTGCCCGGCCGGTCCTAATACATTGGCCACTGCCCATAATAATATCAGGACATTATTTCTAACAGGACTCCAGTGCTCCAAGTTTAGCAAAAGGGAATGCCACGTGCATGCCTTGAGTAGGATGCACATGCACAAAACGCAAAGCCGCAACCGCCTAAAATGCAGGGTTCGGGGCCGAATACGGCCAACCTGGGCAGCACTTTGGACGCCCAAAGGTGTGAAGACCTGGTGCCCATGGACCAGCCGGGTGTGGACAGCAGTATGCACTCTTTTTATATGGTTGTGGAGCTGTCCAACTGGCTGACCAGCTCTCAGCTATCTGACCAAGCCCTGAAGATACCTATAAAAAGTGAGGTGGGGGGTCATTCATGAGTATGGAGATTTGGGGTTCGCAGACGCGGAATCAGGCAGCAAACAAGGCATCTCATCAATGTTTTGCATAGTGTTTAGAATCTAGATATGTGACATCATTGTATATATTCATGTTTTGGCAATATACAGTAGTTTAGGTCTATCACCTTTTCTTGTGTATACTTGCAGTGTCTCATTGTGATTATTTAATCAAGTCTCTATTCGGTCTGTCATTAGTGTTACTTAGTCTTAGCTTCTGCAATCATGATACAATACCCAAAAAAGTCACTATATTAAGTGTCATTTTAAATTTCAAAATCACTAAAAACATATTTTCTTCTGCCAAAAAGTTGTTGGGTTCCCCTTCTCTTTTGACCAATGCTGAGCACATATAGATGTAACTCCAACTGATCCTAGAATGTCTACACATTCTCGTGTTGTCTTGCTGTTAGATCCATCTGAACATATTTAGAGAAAATTTGTTTGCACACAAAACGTTTTCATACACTTACAGGCTTCTTGTGAGCATGGAGCATAAAGTTCTTGCAATAGCCGCGTAGCTACTTATTGTTGCAAGACAACTCAGTTAAGAGTCTCATACAGTAGCATATCTTGTGACATGGGGTTCAGTGCTCACTGGCTAATGTTAGTCACATTAGCTGGAGAGCCCTCAAGGCTTTACTGGTGCAAACAGTAAGGAATCTGATAGTGAATTGGTGTCAGGTAAGAGGCGAAGAGAATGATTGTAATTTGGGCTTTTAGGGCATTTGCATTGGATAGTATTGTGCCATTCTACTCAACTCAAATCTTGAGGATTTTTTTTTTTTGAGGGCAGATGAGGCTTCTGCTGAAGAAGAGGCAGTAAAGGCTAAGCAAGAAGGAAGTAAGGCTTATGCTAATGCAGAAGTAATCGTGGCACTGTCTGGTTGGGAGGAAGATTCTGCCCGACCTGCAGCAGAAGGGTGCCTTAAAGCTTTAAAGTATCTACTTGAGTCAGAAAAGGATCTTCCAGGTATGGACTGATTGGACTAATATATGATTCCTCTTTGTTTGTTGTTAGAGAGGCTCTAAAATCTATGGAAGTTTAAAGAGCAGTCAGAGCGTCGTTGGGGTCTTGGGAATGCCTTTTTTCTTCTGCATTTTTCCATTACTGTTTCAATTGTAATTTCTCTTTTGAGCTTGTCGCTTAAGTGAGGGAGGGTAGAGTTTCAATATTACATTGCAGCCTTGGCATGTGCAAGGGTTCTAAACCCTGCAGTAGATTTCTGCATTATGGTAGAAAAGATAGACAGATTTGCTCCATTCCCAAGGAAGGATAGAGTGTACATGTTATTGTTTGAAAAGCATTTCCTCAGTGCTTCACCCTCATGTTGTTAGTGCGGATGATGGATGTGCTTTATTTTGTAAGGCCCCCTAAATGAGGAGTAGCTGATGAGGTGAGCACCTGGGCACCTGACAGATTCCCAGTTTAGGTACTGGATGGTGGCCAGATGGTTAGGAGATGTCTTATGTAGACTTGGTACTCTACCAAGTAAGATGCATGCTTGTGTAGACTATGTGACGATAAACAACAAACCGAGGATACACTGCTCTCGGATTGCGAGGCTTGTTTGAGGGTCGAGACGGTCTTAGATGGCTGTGGGAGCTGCGCTAAGTGCCTATTGGACAATGTTGTAGTCTAATATGGTCCCAATCGGATGATATAGGCGGTTGGTCATTTTGACCAAGTCAGGGTTTGGCCGATGTGGCCGACTTATGTCTCTATGCCGACCTTGGGCACTAAATATAGACTAGTTTGGTAGCCTTTGCTCATACCACTTAGAGATTTCATAGATGAAGTGGGAATGTATTAGTATGGATTTCATCGTTGGGCTCTCGACTGTGCACTATGAAGCCGGCTGCCCGATCCATGGAAGAAATTTCCAAAATGGTGTGTGATAATTTCCAATATCAAGTATAAATGCATCATCATCAAAAGCTATCTTTTTTGTCTAAGTACCCCTTGCATGGTGGACTTATTGAGTATTGATGATCCTCATGACCTTAAAAAAACAATAAAAATTTATTATGAAAAATATTGAGGTCACTAACCTAGAGAAAAATAATGAGGTAACTAACCTTGAGAAAAATAAAATAGAGAAATGGTTATAGTGCTAAAGTTTTGACATTATGGATGGGAAAATATAAAGAATAATGGAAATTAGAGAAAACAAAATCAAATTAGCACCCTAGCCAGAGTGGTGACATTGTCACCCACCTTGCCCATGGTGTGAAGGCAAGTTCCCTCATGCCATCTACTTGCTATCTAGAGTGGAGCTACCTCTTTGTCTTCAAGTACTCTTGTAAGCAAGACATCCTCCGCCTAGAGTCTATCTAGATAGCCATCAAAGCTCCTTACCCGGAGCACATGGTGGGTGGACAATCATTCGTTTGTAATCCAAATTCGTAAGCAGTAACATTGTTTACTGTCCATTTCTGTTTACAATTCAGTGCTTTGTATTCTGAAGATTCCGCTTCCGCTATTGTGTTTTCTTACAGTTACATCTCAACCTTGGCATTTACAATGCTACTAAATCTTGACACATATTTTTGTATACCATTAGAGAGATTTTTCGGTCTATCAAAGAAAAAGTACCTAAGTAGAGCCTCGAGTGTTTGCAGAGGGCATAGGGGACTTAGGCTCGTGCTTCTCCCCTTGCTACGCTTGTTGCTTTATCGTTGTGTGACGAGCGTACAGTGAACCTTTCCCTCTCTGGGAGGAGGCCTCTTAAGTTAGGTTGGGTTTCTATCCCATGTGGATCACTGCATATAGTCATAAGCCCCCAAGAGGCCCATGTTCACTATAAATAGCATTCCACATAAAGGGCTGCTTATCAATCTTTCTCTTGAGTTGCAAGTAGTGTTTGTCTCAAACCTGATTGGAGTTTGCACCTTGGACAATTGAGACCAATTAAGAGGAGGAGAACATTTTGGTGTATGCCTCGGTGAAAAGTTTCTCCAACTGAGGTTCCAACTAACCATGTTTGCCTAACATGCATTGCATAAGCTTCCTTCAAAGTTGATTTCTTGGATCTTATTTATGCAAAACTAGCGTAGAGAGGGTAGAGGGTGCTTCTAGTACACGCGTCCATAGAGCTCCAACATGCCTTTACTCATTGAAAAGTGTTGATTTTTACAAGCAGCAATATGGAGTTTGTTAATGATTTGGGCCTGCCTTGTTCACACACTGAGGCGTCTCTGCCCTGTCCTCCCTGTTGAAGGCTGTTCGTCTGCTGTATGGGACACTAAACCTGCAAATTTCACCTTAAAAGATCAAACGTGGGGCATGCAATAATGAAAGTACTGCAGTTGTTTGTGCTGAAATTTGTTTTGATCAGTAAAACTGATACTTTTTTTGGTCCTTGCAGGCAAGAAGAACCTATATGTTAGGCTTGGTTGCCGTGGCGATTGGCCTAACATCATGCCTCCTGGCTGGGATCCATCTGGGGGTGGAGGCAAAACATCTAGGACCATGGCATTTTGATGTCCCTACAGTTGTAGGGTTTGATCCTTTCAGGCAGTGTATAGTAGAACAGGTCCTAAATGTTTGAGCTGACAGTTGAGGGTTTGTAGGTTTATGTTCTGGGGCGACCATTTCTGTACAGATTGCCAGATCAATCAAGCTTCTCTGTTCTTCCCTTCTTCCCCCCTTCTCTCTCTCTCCTTTACAAATTCCTCTCTTTGGAATCTCCACAGAGCTGTGAGCTCTGATCCAAATGAGTCATTAGTCAACTGGAGTCTAGACCATTATTATTGAACACCGTCCAAACTCCAAAGAATGGCAACAATGTTTAATGAGCATAGCTCAACGTCTCAAAAGACGACTGTTTTATTTGTTACTTGATATTTCCATGGAAGTACTTGCTTTTGGGATCCCTCTTTTTTCTTACTCTGCACCGAGTCTGTCATCGAAGCCAGGGGGAAGGAGCTAGCTTGTCTTAGGATTACAAGAATTGGGCACTTGCATTGGTGAAGTTCTTTATTAAGGTTGCTTGCCATGGCTTTCCTTAGTCTCGAACTATAAACATGATTTATTCCTATCCGCTGGCGTCTCAATTCGTTTGCTGAAGGAGTCGGATTTAAATTAAGAGCTTCGCTGCGGAGCTTCTAAGTTCTTCCAGCTGCGTGTAAAATTGGAATGTACACGATCAATGGACACCATAACAGGGATGTATGAGGGATTTAACTTGCTTTTGGTGACGGAAGGTTCCCTCGCCTCGGCGATGGCATGCTATCATCGACACCAATTTTGCTAAGCTGGAGCTGTAGGCATAGGTAAGCGCAAATGAAGCATTCCATGAAGCCCTGAAAAGAGCTCCAGCACGAGCTTCCCCCAAACCAGATGGTGAGTAACTATGCAAACAGATGGGCATGGATTGCACCCGATTCATTGGATGGTAAGTAACTACGCAAACAAATGGGCATGGATGGCACACCCCATTCATTGATGGATATGGTGTGTGAGGAAAGACGTGACCAGAGAGAGGCCTCTCCTCCTCAAATTCAAGGATGTTATCGCTCACTAGACCTTCATGGCAAAGCGGGTTGCCTTGAAAGGCACCGAGATGTACATAGGGGATGGTCTCATATCTTGTAGGTGGAGTACACAAAGCAGGAAAATGGGCCATGTATGGAGATGATCACATCATCATCCCACAAAGAAATCTCGGATGACGGGAAGTGTGCCTCACATGGCCACATGGAACCGACCTCGGTGGCTTTGCTGAGAACTACCTAGGAAGGAACATAGTCTGTACTTGTCAGAGCCCCGAGAGATACCTGGAGTATGGGAGTATACTTATAGGAGCCATAATCAGTACATAGATCAGGAGGTGTGGCATGCTTATTTAGGTGTGACTTGCATAGAATACTCATGGTGGTCGCACATGAGGGGATGCCTCGTTCATGTGGATGTGCTAATCCATGCTTGGCTTGCAGATTTTGCATGTTGCAGTGTGTTCCTTCCCACTTGAGATATCTGCCTTCACTTACCGCAGGAAGGAAGATCCCCATATGCCCCCTTGTTGGCAACATTGTGGAGTTCTCCCAACAAGACATCCTCTTGCCAGGTGGTGTCGATGCATGGACAGGCGCGAGACAAGGCTCTCAGATGTGGACCGACGGGACATCCCTCTAAAAATCAATAGCTCATGCATGGCTTCCATGTCTAGAAACGTGATATGGACCTGCATTTTGAGATGTCCTTCATAACCCCATCTCTGTAGGGTCTAGTGCTTCCTTCTAGAGTTAAGCATCCCCCTTGGTCATAGATGCACTTTCGTATACTATCACCTATGTATAACGTGTGTGTACACATAATGTCCATTGAGTCCTCCATGTAGCTTACACGTGTGTATCTTACACTAAGAGGAAGGTTTGGAGGAGACTTCAAGATGCTTTCACATGATCCTGAGTAAGCCATGAGTGCCACATGAGATCATCTTTGCTGAGTTTGGAGCATCGCATATGCACTTTTGTAGATTATCACCTATATATATCGTGTGTACACATGATGCAAATCGACTTCCGTAATTACCCCTTGATTTACACATGCAGCGTACACAGATGGGATGGGTTTTCATGTGTATACACACAAAAATTGCAAACCGCCTTCCGTAATTACTCCTTGATTTGCACATGTAGTTTACACAGGAGGGATAGAGAACATGTCGTGATACTCGTGGGTTTTCATGAGGATACATATAGTGCAAATCACCTTCCGTATAATTATCCTTTGATTTACACATGCATCTTACACAAGAGGGATGTAATGGGTTTTCATGTGTATACACATAATGCAAATCGCCTTTTGTAATTACCCCTTGATGCACACATTTAGCTTACACAAGAGAGATGGGACATGTCTTGATACTCATGGGTTTTCATGTGGTTTGATTGACATGGCCTTAAGATGGCTTGCCTTCTCCCCTTCTAGTATAATCTTGACTTCCCTTTCTTGGATCTCTCCAAGCAAGACATTATTTCTCAACCTTACGAAGCTTCACACACAAGCCGCACATGGATGCCCCTCCCTATAAAATTTCAGTTCTACAGAGAGACCTTCCTATGAGTTTTCGAGGATGGATTCATTGTGAGCTCTAGATACCTTCATAGGCATATGGCACATGCCATGTTGTTAAAACCACTTCATAGGTAAACACGAGTTCACTTGCTTGACCTTCTGTAAAGTCTCTTCTCCTTCTCATTACCCTCTTCTCCACCCGTCTTTTGTGAGAGAGAACCACTGGGCGAAGGCTATGTCCTTCTTGCCTCCATTTAGTCAAAGGAAGCTCTACCTTCTTCCCTGTAGCAAAGAGCATTCTCATGTGACAATGGAGTGAGGACGTGATGGATGAGAGCTAGCACACTCATACGGGAAGTTACATTAGAGGCTCTATGGTGAAGTACTCAAACGACACTTGATTAGACAAGGTAGGCTACTGACTTGAACATATTTGGCATCGTCGAGACGGGGAAAGCCTAGGGCATTAGCTCTATTGTTTTTCCCATTCTAAGTTATCAAGATCACCCAATATTGCCTTAGGAGGTTACACTCCAAAAAGCATACGGTTTTGAGCTTTGGATGTGTATAAGTTTATTGTTTTTTATTTTGTTTTGAATCTTGTTTGCATTAGCACATTCTAGTGCATATCTTGGAAGGAAAAAACCTTGGTTTCTTGGTGATTTAGATCTATTTTTTTCATTCCAAGCTATTAGGATCACCTAACCTTGCCCGCTTTGTTGATTAGGAGATTGCACTCCATAAAACATCAATTTTGGAGCTTTGGATGTGTTTGGTTTGTTGTTTTTTATTTTGTTTTGAAGCTTGTTTGCCATAGGGTGTTGTAGCGCATGGAAGGAAGAAACCGTGGTTTCTTGGTGATTTGCATGATTTTGAAGTCCAAAAGGCTTAGATTTCATTGCATTGAACCAATAAGTAGCTTAGCATTTGTAATTAGGAGTGTAATCCACTCCAAAAACATAAGCTTTAAGTTTCATTAGGTGTGGATTAGAGTGTCAAAGTTTATTTTTGTTCATGCATTTCTTCATGCATTGGTAGCTTGGAAGCATGCAAAACTAAAAACAACCAAAAAACACTTAATCACTTGGATAAATATCATTAATTAAGGTTAAGAATATTAATCATCTCCTTTTAGCTCAAAAAACTTCAAAAAATCCAAGCTAAACCACCTCTTAGATAGGGGACACAAGTATATAATCATGCGTAAAAAAATCCCTGAGCGTAAGCTATAACAGACATGAGATGTGAGCATGACCTATAACAAATATGGATGTGAGCTATATATAATAGACGTGAGACGTGAGTCAATCAAGACATGTGCTTGAGTCAAAGGGTAGGTGAACCTTTTATTGTACCAGCCACATTTGCCTTAAAGACTCGTTAGTAAGGACACACCTACCGATGTCCTATATATCGTTTTGTATTATACAATCCCTACCAACATCAATTTCTTAAAAAAATTATTGTCCAAGTATAATTAGAGCATTAAGTACAATTATTGCTCAATAATCACAATCCTAATTGAGGCATGGATCCCACACACTACTTGAAATCAGTGCCCAAGTGCACCTATTTCACAAAGAAATAAAAATTGGTGGACCTAATTCATAAAAAAAAAAATTTGAGAGTCAAACTAGATGCAAGACATGAGAGACATAAGACGTGAGTACAAAAAATGTGCGACATGCCACATGAGCTTTGAGCCTAGCTCATAGCTCATCAATCATGAGACATGAGAGATGTGTGCGTCATGTGTCTAGCTCACGAGACCAAAATGAGCTATTTCGTAAAAATTTGTGAATCGTGAGTCCAGCTAAACGTGAGATGTGACATGGGAGGTGATGTGAGAGGTGATACATGAGATGTGGAACGTGATGTGATGTGATACATGAGACATGAGACGTGAGACATGTCACTAGATGTGAGGCATGAAATGTGAGTCATTTCATACAGTTGTGGGATGTCAATAGTTAGCAAGTCGTGAGACATGAGCCAAGTTGCTCTAAATTTTGCGTGAGACGTGAAATGTGAGGCACAAAAAACATGAGTCAACCAAATGTGAGGGATGAAATGTGATTCAACTAGGCATGATGTGAGTTAACTTAAAAAAAAAAGATTAAAAAAACCAAAAAACTTAAATATTTTTTTGTGCAAATTGGATAGAACACGTATCTAAATACATTCAGACCATTTGTAGAGACAATTTCAGCTAAGAGAAATCCTTTCTTGCGAACTCGATCTAGACTTATTGTTGGAAATGACAATCTAGCTAGTTGTAGTGCATCAAACCATACCTTCTCAAACACACCCAACCTTTTGTCCTAGCAAACGACCAAGACTCAACAGAGTGCATCCTTATTAAGAAGGCAAGACTTCTTTGGATCTATCTCAAGCGAGAAGCTTTGGGTTAAGATGAGTCACCTAGACGCATATGCGAGTAAAGAAACAACGAAACTCCTAGAAATAGATTGATGACATGCCTGGGTGATAGTTTCTGCACTTATGCCACTTGGTGAGATTATTGTTGATATGTTGCCAGTGGAATGACAAGCTGTGTGGCAGCCACATTTGGATTAACAGAGTATGGCATAGCGCCAGCTCATATAGTCAGTGTTACACTATGGACTGTCGACAATTGTATGTTATAGGAGAGAACTTTCCCTTATAGTATGTACTCTTATCTCCTTAATTTATGGTTTTAGAGAAGAGAAGAAGACAAAAGAAAATTCAGTCCCATCCATATCTCTCTTCTGTCTTGCTCTCTCTTGTGTGTGTGTGCTTGCTTGCAAGTAACTTAAGCTCTCTCTCTCTCTCTCTCTCTCTCTCTCTCTCTCTCTCACACACACACACACACACACACACACACACACACATTCTCTTTATGGTATCAGAGCTTTGGTTCGTGTGAGAGCTGAGGAGGCTGTTATGGCTCACCCTAACCCTTCTTGAAACACATCCAAAAAGAGATTACCTGGTGAACCGCAATTGTCGTGAGGATCTTTCCAATGGCCGAGCTCATAACCCTTGAGGTCTCCAAGCTCTACAACTCCTTAAGAAGCAATTCCACCGCGTCTCCCATGAGCGTTGTCACACCCTCGCGTTGCACTACGGGTACTCGTCCCTCCTCTCACCTCACTTCACTCACACACACTCACTAGCATGCATTAGGGAGAGAGATTAGTAAGAGGATTAGCAAGAGCAAGACTCAATTGCACAATGGGAGAGTATGTTCTATTATGAGAGAAATTCACTTATATACATGGCCATAAGTGTTCACACTCACTTAAACTGTGGCCGGCCGGGCACTTTAGGCTCATAAGAGGCCTAATGCTATTACAATGACTACTCTCATAAGAGGCCTAATGCTATTACAATGACTACTCTCATAATATATCCATGAAGTACATCACTTAGGACTTCATCCTATCTTGCTACCACACGCTCTTGAAGCGGGAATCGCTATAAATACTCCGTCACACCATTACGAGCGTTCGTCTCCAAGTTATAGCTTTGGATACTATTGCTTCATGTCTTGAATGTATGACCCTTTGGTGTATCTACCGTGACTCCTTGATGTAAGATAATGGCGGTAGATCTTGTTAATCCTAGAATTGGATTAACACTCCCTCCTTCCTGATGACGATCGCGTCCTCGTGATCGCGTTGAAGACCTTTGTGTAGAGAGAATAAACAAGCTTTGTCATGGCTTTGATGTTGAATGACATTCAATGGTCTTTGTTCCTACGGAAGGAATAAGAAAATCTAGTTAATGAATGAAGAGGTTAGTGGTGTATTGGGAATTCCTAACGGGGTGGGAGGTTTTTGCGAATGATTGCATTTTTGTATTTTTGTGAGCTCTTTTTTATTATTATTATTTTTTTGGCTCACTTCGTTTTTGGCAATCATCGGCAAGATTACATGTGATTTTTGTTAGTGGAGACACTAAGAGATGTTAATAATGGGAGAGAAGAGAGAAGGATCTGGAGGAACGTAGACTTAATCATCAGAACGAGATGGTGATTCTCAGTTCCTCATTTGATTCATTGAAGCGACATTCATCATTTGAAGTAACTAGCTTGTGATGATGTCCCTTTGTGTGGCAGGATTCTTGTCAAATTTTGTTGAGTAGGATCCGATCCTATCTTCTTCTGTCCATGTGCTTTTTATGTTTTTATGTATATTTAAGTGCTCTTAGAAGCAGATTCACATTAAGTACAAGAATTGAGTCATATAGACTCTTATTGAACTGCTCTGGTGTTGACGTAGCCACGTGTTGGTGAGGATTGAAAGAATTATGTATGTACTCATGGAGCAGTTGCTACATTAATTTAGCCAAAAGAATAGTAAGCAATAAGCTTAATAAATATATAATGGCTATTGCGTGGTGATATGGCTTAACTCGTGATGGGGCTTAAATTGTGAAAGTGCAGGTTCTTAAGCTGTGAGATGGAATTCCGTGACTTTACAGGTTTTGACCTCGAGGGTTTAAAAAAAAGAAAAAAGAACAAAGAAATGGGTCATCTAGGTCATGATTTGCAAGCAACAGCTTCTTGTGCACTCATTTCTCACTTCCAGAGAGGTGACAAAAGCATTGTTATTTTGTTCTTGATGTGCTCCTAAGTCTCCGTATTGATTCTTGAATTTGTTGTTGAAATGATGTCGAGGCAGTAGGGAAGACTGCTAATTGTTTGCTTGAACAGACAAGCTCTTGTGTTGGTGCTGAATCCACGAGAGAGGTTAAGTGATTTGCTTGCTTGGGCCTCCATTCTTGTCGAACAACTTTAGGTGAAGTTGTTCGGGTTGAAGTCGGTGGTGAGGTTTTCTTCACATTGTTCGATTTTGGAAACCATATGATGGAATTACCATCATAGTATCCTTGTTGTTGAAGTACATGCACAGGCACCCATCTTTGATGATGAACACTGTAACTTGGTGGCCGATGTGCTTGGTGTTGAGGCTTTTTTCTTTGTGCAAGCTTAGGGGACTTTGTTATGTGCTTGGGGACCCAAGCTATGGTATTTATTTGGTAGTATCCTTGTGCTTGCAGCAGTGTTTTTGGTACCCACACTTGTTGCATTGGTGGAATTCTTTGAGGAACTTGCATAGGCTTTTGTGGACGGTGTTGTGGAGTACTTTTCTTCTTCCTTGGCTTTCGAGTGCTGCATTGAGGAAGAGGTTTTAACTATCGAGGCACCCAAATTTGATTGGCACCTTCATAGTAGCCTTGAGCTATAAGTAGCTGCTTCTCTACCCACATTTTGATACTATTTAGATATCGTGATTGTGGTAGTCTTGGTGGAGTTTTCTTTAGGGTTGATGTGGAAGGTTTGGGGCCCTCCTTGACTTTGATTGGTGTTGAGGCTGCAAGTTTGAGACTCATTGGCATTGTTGATGATGATGAGGTTAGAGTCTCTTGTGGAGAGGTTGTCGATGACGAGGCCTTTGAGTATATGGTTGTCTCCTTTGGTGAGGTTTGTCGATGAAGATACAGAGGCTCCAGGGGGTCTTTTCTTTGATTTCCTTGTTAGAGATATATGGTTTGGCTATGGGAACTTCTTCAAGAATAGCTGCTGATTGTGTGGTTTTGGCATTGAACTTCGTAGGTGAGGATGGGATTGAAGGAGTAAAGGCTTTATCTGAGTTGGTTGTTGACGCAGATGGTAGTTCATTGTGTAGAGGGACTTTTGTGGAAGAGGCTTGTATCCTTTTGCGTTCAGCATCGTAGATATCCATTACAGTTGGATCCTCTCCCTTGCAGTATGCTATTGTCAACTTTTTGTCATTGACCATCATGATGACTCTATCATTATAGCAAAGCACAGTGGTGCTTGAGCAGCAACAGTCCAATTATGCCCCAAGATTAAATCTACTTCCAACACATACGTAACCACAAAAAACTTGCAAGTGAGGGGGTTAGTTTCAATATACATTGTATGTTCAAAGTACCCCAAACATGGCATCTTCAAGTCTTGTGTAAAGGTAATCCTTTCAGGATGTGCCGTGAGTGTTGGTTGACCTAATAAATCCCAGAGCTCAAGGGTCATGAGATTGTGTTCTCGTGTTGGATAAAGCTGTGCTTGAGATGTGGTGATTTTATTTGAAATTTCCAATCCAACAAAAATCCTAGAGATCTTTTCAGTAAGATACGTTGGAAGTTCTAGCTCTTGTAAGGTTTCTTCCTCCCTTATTAGCAATTATACATTGCTTGTAGGAGTGTTCAAGGTGACTGTTTGCATGGATTCATCTAGTGAATATAACGATTCACTTATCCAAGGTGGTTCACCAAAGACGACATTATACTCGAGAAAATCTAGGATAACATGAAATATAAATTCCATATCGCCCCATCGATTGTTTAAGTAGTGTATCTAAAGTAACCTGGAACTTCAATGTTTTGTTTATTAGTTCTTTTTGCAAGACTATTGCTTGTCGGGGTGAGTTTAGGTTGTCCCAATGACACCCAAGTGTCTATTGTCATGATGTTATGACTTGCTCGAGGGCTAATCAATGCGCGTTTGCGCTGAACATCATTGCCTATAGGGAAATCTAACCATACCATGATAGAATCTTCCAAAGGAACCATGGGTGTTTCGGTTATTGTTTCAGCTTCAGATGCTATGTCTGTTTCATATTCCCATTCACTTTCATCCTCTGTTTGGGTCTCTCAGCTTTTTCAAGAGTATCCCAATGCGTACACTGGCACACTTGGCTCTATGACAATTCTTAATGAGGGCTGTTTGAAAACTTGCGAATCCTCACAGTCCTATTTTTTGGAGTTCATTCTGTCCTTGTATAACTCAGGATGAGCCATTAAAGGTGCAAGTGCTGATGTGATGCTGGCTTTATCATGAGAGAAGAGCATTCCTCCGAATGAGGTTATGGAGACTGTTTTAATCTTGTAAGAGAATTATCAAATTCCTCACATGCTTTCTCAAGTCCATAGTTCGTACAGTCTGTTTCAAATGAATCTTTTGTAGAGAGTATGTCTTCCTCTTGAAAGGAAAAGCAGTACTCATCTAGGCTTTGTATCTTGGTTGCTGTTTTAGGTTTGGCATTATGAGGTTCAATCACAGCTGGTGACCCTGTAAGACATTCAACCAAGCTAAACATGCTCTCCTGAGCTTGCTTTTTGTGTTCCACATACGTCATGTGATCATTATTATCCATTTGGGGTGGCTGGGCGGGTTCTAGTTTCTTAATTGGTCTATGTGGTGCACTGAGCGAAGAGTAAGAACTTGTTTCATCCTCACTTAGTGATGTACTAGAACTTGTTTCATTCTCTGACTTTCTTTGGTTTGTGAGTTTTTCATTATGTTTACCCATGCGACGAGATCAAACTTTCTTTTGGATTTTTGCATCCTGTGTCATACATATGGGTGTTCAGGTTTGTGTGGTGGTATTTGAGGTGGATGCTTCTGCATCAGTATAGCTTTTGGCTCTTTTGTGTTTATGACCCCTTTTGGGTTTATGTCCTCTCTCTACAGACTTCTTTTTCATGTCTTTTAATTTGACCTTGGTTTTGACAGTTTGTTGTCCTTTGTTTTCCCTGGGTTTAGGAGGTTTTGTTTTCTCTTTTGGGTTTAGTTTTAAGGCATGTTCTTCTACCCATGTTGAAGTATTGTCTTTTACATTCTGTTTGACTATTTGTCGTGCCTTGGCTTGTAAACGTGTAAGTACATTCAATGGCACTGTGGGACAATTGCCTGTTTTGTACACTTAAGAGTTGTATTTTGTGGGACAAGTTGCATGGATACAACTCGTCTTGGGAAAACTTGGAGCATGTGATCAATGCCACATCGTTCACACATTGGTCCGCAAGGTGTCAGTGACTATGGGCATAGAAGTATTCCAATCTGTGTAGTCTACCACCTTGTGAGGTCCACGACAATAGAAACACTGAAGTGTCCGATTAACTGCTTCTTGTGAGCAGTTTCTACCCTTTAGACTGTTTCTGTTTGGTGCATGGGAGATGGAGGTTTTGAGTCCATTATGGATGAAGCGGGACACTTTTTAGTATCATGGTAAAGGTTTTACAATATATGCAATATAGAAGAACAGGTGCCTTGTATGCACAATGAGGATTGGGATGATCGTATAGTGATTGCACTCAACACAAGGCATTTTGCTCCTCATTTTTAGAGGCATTAAGAATGTCTGGGTTTGAAGGTTTTCATCCTCTTAGAGATATTTGCTGTAAGGATGTCTGGGTTTGAAGGTTTTCATCCTCTTAGAGATATTTGTTGTAAGGTTTTAAGCAAGGTTGCATAAAATTCTGGGAATGTCAATTCCGAGATCGATCTTTCTTTTGCCATTGCTTCACTAGGTTTAGATGAGGAACACCTCGTAGCATAATCATCTTCTAGTACGTTGTCATCTAAACGTATTGCTTCTTTACAACATTGATCAAATGTTTTTGGATTGGATGATACAATGATCAAGATGTGTAAGTTGTTATTCTTCAAGTCCATCATGAAACATCTCCTCAATTGAACATCGTTTAATTTTTTCCATGACACAACGTGAGTCCAAGAGTTTTTTCCAAAGGATTAAATCTCTAATGGATTCATTGGGTTGATGCTTGTTGCACTCCACCGATCACCTTGTCTGGAAAAGCCATGTATAAAGTCTGATTTCAAGGTTTTGAAGTTGGTCTTGATCGTCGGCATCAACATGATGAACCATCGACTAGCGTTTCTCTCTAAAAAAGCATAAGTTCAGCGCATGTACCTTAGTTGGGCAGTTGGGATTTCCAAAGGCTTCACATCTCTGTTTAAACATTTGAATGAATTGAACATGGTCTGTTGTTCCGTTGTATTTGACCATAATTTTGGAAATTTGAACGGCCGTATTTCTATATGAGTCCCTTAGGCCGTAGTACTCTTGTTTGAAGAGACTCAGTGAGTCCTTTGGCCACCCCCCTTCCTGGACTAGTCAGTATGTCGAAGGTGTGGGCATCCGAGAAAGGGTTGGTACTTATAGGATTTGTGGGAATGTTAGGCAAGGGACCAAAGCCTGGTGGGATCAAAGTGATAGGGGGTGTTATTCCCGATGACACGCTTGTTATAGGCATGGGCAATGGCATTGGGTGGTGAATTTGTGACATAGATATCAATGGCTCGAAGATGTCAGCCGCCGTTGGGTTCAATCCTTGTGTGATCCCTGGTAATCCCTCTATCATGGCCATGTCAAAGTGCCTAACTGCTCCTTAATGAGCAATCATAGTTTTTTTTTTACTTTTTATACTTTCCCATAGCCCGTTTACAGCCTCAAAAGTTTTGGCGTACTCTTGGTTGGATCAAACGGGTGTCCGTTTGCCCTAATTAGCTTACGCTATACACGTGAATGACTTCTTAGAGATATTTTTTTAGAAAAAGCGAATGCTAGGAACTTCCCAGATGGAAGAGAAGGTCCTAAAACCTATTTTCCATCATTGTCTCAAGAGGAAAAAAATTTGAGAATTTTTTCTTTCCCTGTTTTGCAGCACGTTTTTTAGGGTATTCTAAAAGGAATATTAAAAAACTCTATATGAGGGAGCTGTAGTATTTTTGGAGTACTACAACTTTGTTCCTTTGAGTCGTCCGTGATTTTGTCACTTACTCTCAAAAAGTAGCCCGAATATGGCTCGTCGTCTTTTTTGCGCTAATTTTTATGATTTTTCGTGGTTTTTTGGTTGTTTTTTTGCCTCGATTTTCGGGTCAAATTTCGAGGCTACTGGTCGGAGGCCAAAATGGTCATTTTTGACTTCGAACGACAGTCCAAAGTCGAAGAGCTCGATGTCAACTTTCCGATGAGCCCTAGAGGCCCTTCATCAGATATACGGTTTAGGAGATACGAGTTTCCAAACAGGGGTGGTTTCCAGAGTGGACGGACTTCACGAGTTTTATAAATTTTGATTTTTTTTTTGCGTGAAACCTTAGGCTTTCACGCTGTGAATACTGAGTGTTTCACATCGTGAACCGGACTCCACAGAATATTAAATTTGATTTTTTTTCCGCATGAAACCTTAGGCTTTCACGTCGTGAAACACTAAGTGTTTCACGCTGTGAACCGGACTCCATGGAATATTAAATTTGGTTTTTTTTGGGCGTGAACTCTAGTTCTATGAAAGTGCAGAAAATGGTTGACGCCGTGAATCAGATTCCACGGAATATTAAATTTGATTTTTTTAAAACGTCGGCTTTCACGGCGTGGCTTTTCACTCATGGCTTGCACTTTCAACGGACCTTTTCATGGCCTGTACTTTCACGGCCGGATGCTTTCATGACCTGGTCTTTCACGGCCTGGCTTTTCACAGTCTAGCTTTTCACGGTCTGGCTTTTCACGGCTTAGACTTTCACGGTCGGCGAACCTTTTCACGGCGAACCCTTTCATGGCCTGGTCTTTTAGGGCCTGGCTTTTCACGGCGGACCTTTTCATGGGGCTTGCACTTTCACGGCCTGGTCTTTCAACGGACCCTTTCACGGCTTGCACTTTCACGGTCGGACCTTTTCATGGGGCGGACCCTTTCACGGCCTGCACTTTCACAACCGGACCTTTTCATAGCAGACCTTTTCACGGCCTGCACTTTCACGGTCGGACCTTTTCACAGTAGACCCTTTCATGGCCTGCACTTTCACAGCCTGGTCTTTCACGGCCTAGCTTTTCACGGCTTGGTCTTTCACGGTCGGACCTTTACACGTTCCTTTTTTTGGAGTCTAGTGAGAAATATAAATTTTTCTTTTTGGGAGAAAATATTTTTTGAATTTAAAATGAAAGGGGTATGGGCATTTTCTCAAAAAAGTAAGTAGGAATAAAAAAAGTCAACCTTTTAATGACACTCCTTACACCCTAATGACTCCCAAAATGGACAATTTTGATAACTCATGAGCATCTACTCATTGAATTCTCATTAGCCTTAATGAGTTATGTAAAAAGTGATTAAAGATTAATCTAAGATTAATTCTTTCACTAATCTTTCTCTCTTTTACACTAATCAAGGACTCTAATTAACCATTAATTCCTAATTAATTCACACAATTGAGCACATCATTGGATAAAAAAGGGAATGCTAATCTTTGTGCATCAACAATTGTGTAAATTAATCTAAATTAGGAGATTAATTAGGCTCTTAATTAGAGTCTCCTCTTTTAAGGCAAACTTAAGCAAAGAGAGTCAAATTTCTCCAATTGATGAAAAAGTTGATGTAATTAGGTGTTTTGATGCATCTAGATGCTCTCAAAACACTCAAAAACATCAATTTCGACTACTTAATATGATCCACTTAGATCCCAATTAACACATTTTCTAAATTTTTGGCCTCTTGAACAAGATTAATCACCCTTAATGATAAAAACCAGTCCATTAAGAGAAATTAGTCAAATTCAAGGATTTTTTGATGGTTTTAAGAAATTTTTTGAAAGATTAAGCTACTCCTAATGCTTACTAACACTCTAATCCAAAGAATTTCAACAAAAAACACACAATTACACTAAAATTAATTATCTTAGATCTTTGTTTAAACTAAAGAGAGCTAACATTCACTACGAAATGCATTCTCTTGCATTGTTTGATGCAATGGATGCAAACTAAGCCTAATACAATCTATGTGCAAGCCCTAAGAACATGAAAAACCATAAAAATAACAACAAAATCAACAAATTAATCTAAAAATTAAGCAAAAAGCATTCTTTTCAAACACAAAGAAGAATTCTATACCAAATCTCACACAAATCACCATCAAATCAATATCTTTTGTATGGAAAGCCATTAATAAAGATAATGGGCAATGGGTTATACGTAGGTTAGAGGCAAAACAATGGAAAAAGCCAAGGGATAGCTCCCCGGTAGCGGTGCCAAAAATGTTATGGCTCACCCCCTAACCCTCCTTGAAACACATCCAAAAAGAGATTACCTGGTAAACTGTAACTGTCGTGAGGATCTTTCCAATGTCCGAGCTCATAACCCTTGAGATCTCCAAGCTTTACAACTCCTTGAGAAGCAATTCCACTGCATCTCCCGCCGCCGCGAGTATTGTCACACCATCGCGTTGCACTACGGGTACTCGTCTCTCCTCTCACCTCACTTCACTCACACACACTCACTAGCATGCATTAGGGGAGAGAGATGAGCAAGAGCAAGACTCAATTGCACAATGGGAGAGTATGTTGTATTATGAGAGAAATTCACTTATATACATGGTCATAAGTGTTCACACTCACTTAAACAGTGGCCAACCGGGCACTTTAGGCTCATAAGAGGCCTAATGCTATTACAATGACTACTCTCATAATATATCCATGAAGTACATCACTTAGGACTTCATCCTATCTTGCTACCACACGCTCTTGAAGCGGGAATCGTCATAAATACTCCATCACACCATTACGGGCGCTCGCGTCCAAGTTATAGCTTTGGACACTATTGCTTCATATCTTGAATGTATGACCCTTTGGTGTATCTACCATGACTCCTTGATGTAAAATAATGGCGGTAGCTCTTGTTAATCCTAGAATTGGATTAACAGAGGCAAACAAGAGGCAAGAACAAGGCAAGCAAGAAAGCAATACATGGGTAAGGGTGTTTCCATCTCTTTCCCTCTAATTTTGGAGCAACACCTTTTCTAGTAATTGTGAGAGGTATGGGCAGACAGGGAAGTCTCAGATTGAGGCATCCTCCTAGGTGAAGGAAGAAGTCCTTGTAGTGTGTAGCTAACTTTGTTAACTAAAATTTTGGCACATTTTGGGCTCCATTTTGGCTCTACAAGTTTTTCCAGGCACTTTGTGACGTGTTGATTTGACTGTGTATGCCCAATTTTTGGTTCGTTGAAAAGTTGCAGCAACAATTTGTGTAGAGAATCTAGGATTTATAGGCTATTTAGTGGATATATTTGCAAGAACTATTTAATAAGCTGCAGGTAATCATGTCTCACTATTTATCTTAGATTATGAGTGAAAAGCTGGACAAGAGTAACTTCCAAGCATGGAAGTTTAAGATGACCAATTTTCTTATGGGAAAAGGATATTGGGAGTTCATCTCACATTTGATGAAAAGGAGCTAGAGATTGGTGAAGAAAATCCCACGTCTTAAAAGGTGCACGTATATAAAGCATGGTATAAAAGAGACAAAAAGGTGATGTTCTAGTTGTTTGTCAATGTGACAGACTCTATAATTGTGCATATAGAGGATGCACAAATGCTTAAGGAGGATGCACAAATGCTTTAAGGAGGATTGGGACACCTTGGTGAAGATATAAAACACAAACACTCATGCTCGGAAGATGCAGCTAAGCAACAGCTAAAGTAGGAGAGCTACATAATGTGACTAGAGGGAAGTTCAGTTTACATGATTACTTAGTAAAGGTTAAAGGGCTTGCAGATGACCTTGCTTCTACTAGATCACCAATAGATGATAATGATATGGTGTCGCTGACCTTGAATGGTTTTGGCAAGGAACCAGTTTTAAACCTCCATTGGAGTTTGAGAGAACTTTCCTAATTTTCAAGAACTGATTGCTCTTATCATCCGTGAGATGAGATGAATATTGGGGGAGGTTTATCCTCTGGAAATTCACATGAGCAAGCCTTCTACTTAGATACAGGTAGAGGGAAAGGAAGATCATCATCTAGAGGTTGAGGTGCAAGCCGTTTTGGAAACCAAAATCATGGGTAGCAACAACAAACAACATGAATCGAATGTACAAACAAGTGGAAAAGGCCACACCAGAGGTAAGGGGAGCCAGAGGTGTTGAGGTTGTTGACAAAGAAATCAAAATGTAAATAGTATAGAGTGATATTATTGTGGCAAACTAAGACATATGGTAAAGGACTATAAAAAAAAAATAGAATGATATCAAAAGTGGCAAGTTAGAGAGAAAGGCAACTATGCATCATCAAGTAATACAGAAAGGCAACTATGCATCATCAAGTTATAGAGAAAGGCAACTATGCATCATCAAGTAAACATAGCAATATCAGAAGTGAGCAATCGTTTGTGATGCAACAAATGCTCAGTTCCATGACAAGAGACGTATTAGGATCAGGAGATATTTGGTATGTAGATTCTGGCATCTCTAGCCATGATCAACCATGGTGAGCGGTTTAGAGATATGCAAAAAATGAAAAAACTAGACTATGTGGAAATAGGTGATGATAATGCGTACTCCATTGTGATGTTGGTAAAGTGCCATTATCTATGTAGGATGGCAAAATGAAGTACTTGGCAGATATACTTCATATTTCAAATATTATGAAAAACTTATTTTTATTAGACAGATGGTTGAGGTTTAATTCTGAAGGATGTTTTGTGCACAATGAAGTATTGGGTATATGTACTTTGTGTTCCAAATATTATGAAGAATCTAGTTTTAATTAGACAGATGGTTGAGCAGGGTCTGCAAGTGAGGTTTAATCCTAAAGGATGTTTTGTGGAAGATTTCAAAAAATCATTGTCGCTTGGTTGCAAAGGATAACATAAATGGCAGGATGTTTAATTTGAATGTTAACATACTTAAGGTGAAGGTAACCATGTTTGCGCATGGGACATGTGTCACTGTAGATATTGACATATGGCACAAGCGCATTGGTCATGTGAATATATAAAAATTGAAGTATATGAAGGTAAAAAATATACAACAATTGAAGTCTATGGAGGCCTAAAATATTGTTTCAAGTTTGCCAAAGTTTAATATATTGATGGTATACATAGAGTGTGTAAAGCATGCTAGCTTATCATGGATGATACAAAGGCACCTTTGTGGATCTAGATCAGAATACTAGCCAGTACAGAGAGATTAATCCAATGATCAACATTTGAAAGACACTTGGTCTCAAAATAATATGATAATGGAGGGGATAAAATAAGTAAACTAGGACCAAGCACCAACATGTTCTTACTAGGGTCCTGGACTCAAGTCCCAAGACTAGGCCATATCCAAGGATCAACATTTGAAAGAGACTTGGCCTCAAATCTAAATCCAAGACTCCTATTTAGTAATTATGTCAAATATGAGTCTTGCCAAGACTCATATTTATCAATGGTGTCAAATATCAGTGCAATGGGTGGCACGGTGTGTTGCCACCTGCTATTTTTTGCATTGCCCAAGTGGTACCTTATGCAAAAAATAGCTGGTTTAGGTGGGGCATCATTAACATACGATGACCGATGCGGGTGAAACTTTGCGAGTGCGTCCATGGAGCTACTATTGCTTCACTTGAACATAGTGCACAAGGGATACCCCATGCAAAAAGGGGTTTAGGTTGGGTATCATTATCATAAGGCGTTTGATACGGCTAAAACTTTGAGAGTGGGTCCATAAGGTTGCTACCCCTTCACTCGCAAAGTTTTACTAGCATCAAGGCATTGGATTGGTGGGATGGTGTGTTGCCACCCGCTATTTTTTGCATAGTGCCCAAGGGGTCCCCTATGCAAAAAATAGCGAGTTTGAGTAGGCCATCATTATCATACGAATAAAGATGCAAGAGAAAATTTACGACTGGGTCCATGGGGTCGCTACCCTTCCACTCGCAAAGTTTCACCACCGTCATACACCGGATAGGCAGGACGGTGTGTTGCCACCTGCTATTTTTTGCATAGTACCCAAGAGGTTCCCTATGCAAAAAATAGCAGGTTTGGGTGGGGCATCATTATCATATGATGTCCGATGTGGGTGAAACTATGCCAATGGGTTCATGGGGCTACTACCCCATGACTTGCAAAGTTTCACCACCATTAGACACACCGGATGGGTGGGACGGTGTGCTGCCACCGCTATTTTTTGCATGATACCCAAGGGATACCTTATGCAAAAAATGGCGGGTTTGGGTGGGGCATCATTATCATACGGGGTACCATGTGGGTGAAACATTGCAAGTGGGTCCATAATGCTGCTACCCCTCAACTCACAAAATTTCACCACCTTCCGACGCCGGATTGGTGGGACGGTGTGTTGCCACCCGCTATTTTTTGGATAGTGCCCAAGGGGTCCCCTATGCAAAAAATAGCGGGTTTGTGTTGGCTATCATAACATACGGCAAAAGGTGCAAGTAAAACTTTGCGAACGAGTAGGTCCATGGGGTTGCTACCCTTGCATTTGTAAATTTTCACCACCATCGGACACCGGATAGACGAGACAATGTGTTGCCACCCGCTATTTTTTGTATAGTGCCCAAGGGGTTCCCAACGCAAAAAATAGCGGGTTTGGGTGGGGCAACATTATCATACGATAGCTTCTGATGCGGGTGAGACTTTGCAAGTGGGTCCAAGGGGCTGCTACCCCTCCACTCGCAAAGTTTCACCACCATCGTGGGTGGGACCTGCTATTTTTTCTATAGTGCCTAAAAGATACCCTATGCAAAATAGTGCGTTTGGGTGGGCATCATCATCATATGGCGTCTGATGTGAGTGAAAATTTTTGATTGGGTCCATGGGATGGCTACCTGTCCAGTGGAAAAGTTTCACCACCATCAAGGGACGGTGTGTTGTCACTCGCTAATTTTTGCATAGTGCCCAATGAGTCCCCTAAGTAAAAAATAGCGGGTTTTGGCCAGGGCATCATTATCACATACGACATTCGATGTGGGTGAAACTTTGTGAGTGGGTCCAAGGGGCTCCTACCCCTCCACATACGACATTCGATGTGGGTGAAACTTTGTGAGTGGAGGGGCTCCTACCCCTCCACTCACAAAGTTGCACCACCACCATCAGATGGATGCTACCCCTCCACTTGCAAAGTATCACCATCACTGGATGGGTGGGATGATGTGTTGCCACTCCCTATTTTTTGCATAGCACCCAAGGGGACCCCTATGTAAAAAATAGCTAGATTGGGTTGGGAATCACACTCGTATGGCGTCTGATGTGGGTGAAACTTTGCGATTGGGTGCATGGAGATGCTACCCCTCCACTTGCAAAGTTTCACCACCATCAGCTGCCAGATGGGCGGGATAGTGTGTTGCCACCTGCTATTTTTTGCATATTGCCCGAGGTCCCCTATGTAAAAAGTAGCGGCTTTTGGTGGGGCATCATTATCATACGACGATCGATGTGCGAGTGAAACTTTGCGAGTGGGTCCATGGAGTTGCTACCCCACCACTTGCAAAGTTTCACCACCATTAGCAGACACCGGATGGGCGGCATGATGTGTTGCCACCCTCTATTTTTTGCATAGTGCACAAGGGGTACCCCATGCAAAAAATAGCAGGTTTAGGTGGGGCATCATTATCATAAGGTGTACGAATGCGGGTGAAACTTTGTGACTGGGCCCATAATGCTGTTACCCTTGCACTCACAAAATTTCACCATGGGACTTCTACCCCTTCACTCGCAAAGTTTCACCACTATCGGACGCCGGATTGGTAGAACGGTGTGTTGCCACTTGCTATTTTTGCATAGTACCAAGAGGTCCCCTATACAAAAAAATAGTGGGTTTGGGTGGGGCATCATTATCATTCGGCAACCCGTGCAAGTGAAACTTTGCGAGTGGGTCCATGGAGCTGCTACCTCACCACTTGCAAAGTTTCACCACCATCAGACAACGGATGGGCGGCATGGTGTGTTGCCACTTGCTAATTTTTGCATAATGCACAAGGGGTACCCCATGCAAGAAATAACGGGTGGGTCCATGGAGCTGCTACCCCGCCACTTGCAAAGTTTCACCACCATCAGACACTAGATGGATGGCATGGTGTGTTGCCACCTACTATTTTTTGCATAGTGCACAAGGAGTACCCCATATGCAAGAAATAGCGGATTTAGGTGGGGCATCATTATCGTAAGGCGTTCGATGTGGGTGCAACAATTCGAGTGGGTTCATGATGTTGCTACCCCTTCACTCGTAAAGTTTAACCACCATCGGACGCTGGATTGGTGGGACGGTGTGTTGCTACCTGTTATTTTTTGCATAGTGCCCAAGGGGTGTCCCCTATGTAAAAAATAGTGAGTTTGGGTAGGGCATGATTATCATACGACATTCGATGCAGGTGAAACTTTGGGAGTGGGTCCATGGAGCTGCTACCTCTCCACTCACAAAGTTTCACCACCATCGGATGCCGGATGGGAGAGACCTGCTAAAAAATAACAGATTTGGGTGGAGCATCATCATCATATGGCATCCAATGCGGGTGAAACTTTGTGATTGGGTCCATGGAGCTACAACCCCTCCACTGGAAAAGTTTCACCACCATCAAGGGACTGTGTGTTGCCATGTGCTATTTTTTACATAGTACCCAAGGGGTTCCTTATGCAAAAAACATCGGGTTTGGGTGGGGCATCATTATCATATAGAGACTGATGCGAGTGAAACTTTGCGAGTGGGTTCATGTTGCTGATACCTGTCCACTCGCAAAGTTTCACCACCATTGGATGCTGGATGGATGGCACAGTGTCTTGCCACCCGCTATTTTTTGCATAGTTCCCAAGGGATACCCTATGCAAAAAATAGCAGGTTTAGGTGGGGCATCATTATGATACGGCATCCGATAATGCTAAAATTTTGCAAGTGGGTCCATGGGACTGCTACCCCTTTACTTGCAAAGTTTCACCACCATCGGACACCGGATTGGTGGAACGGTGTGTTGCCACACTTTTTTTTGCGTAGTGCTTATGAAGAAAATAGCGGGTTTGGGTGGGCCATCATTATCATATGGCGTCCGATGCAGGTGAAATTTGCAAGTGGGTACATGGGGCTACTACCTCTCCACTCGCAGATTTCACCACCATCATTTGCCGGATGTGTGCACGACGGTGTGTTGCCACCTACCATTTTTGCATAGTACCCAAGGGGTCCCCTATGCAAAAAAAATAGTAGGTTTTGGTGGGGCATTATTATTATACGACGTCCAATGTAGGTGAAACTGGGATGGTGTGTTGCCACCCGCTATTTTTTGCATAGCACCCAAGGGGTCCCCTATGCAAAATATAGCTGGCTTGGATTGGGCATCACACTCTTATGGCATCCGATGTGGGTGAAACTTTGTGACTGGATCCATGGGGATGCTAACCCTCCAATTGCAAAGTTTCACTAGCATCGGTCGGGGGACGGTATGTTGCTACTACCTGCTAAAATTTGCATAGTGGCCCAAGAGGTTTCCTATGCAAAAAATAGTGGGTTTGGGAGGGGCATCATTATTATACAGCGATCGATGTGAGTGAAACTTTGCGAGAGGGTCCATGGAGCTGCTGCTCCCTCAACTTGCAAACTTTTACCACCATCAAATGTTGGATGGGTGGCACGGTATTTTGCCACCCGCTATTTTTTGCATAGTGCACAAGGGGTATCCTATGCAAAAAATAGCGCGTTTAGGTGGGACATCATTATTGTAAGGCATCCGATGAGCGAGTGAAACTTTGCGAGACAAGTGGGTCCATGATGCTTGTAAGATTCCTCCCTTCAGCTTTTGAGGTGTGCAGGTATAAGAATCTCCCCTTCTGATCTTATAATTATTCCCCTTTCTGAAATAAAAGAAAGATCCTATTTTACCCTGTTTTGGCCTGGAGAGAAAAAATGTCTAGAGGGAGGTAATTCAAAATTGAGATATTTTTAGATATAAAAATCCTCCTAGTGTTTAAAATAGTGTCTAAAATCCTCCTAGTGTCTAAAATAGTTTCCCCTAAAACAAAAATTCAAAGAGAACTTTCTAATGTGCAATTAGAATTAATTGAAAATAGGTATAAAGGACCTTAGCCTAAGGGTCCATATTTTTAGAAATTTTTAGATTATGATCCAATTAAGGTTCGTATATGGACCAATAAGATTAATCCAAATGTAGGAAAGAGATAAATTGAAGAATAAAAGAAAAACCCTCCAAAAATGAGTAAATGCTCACATAAGATGAAGAGTGGACTAAGGACCAAAGAAAATAATAAAAAAACTGAATTTGACACCTCAGTGTGGGGATCTCTCCTCATGAAGTAGGCACCTTTTTCTCATCATTACTCCCAATTTTTAATCAATAAAATGAGATATTTTCATCTCTCCTCTCTCCTATTTCAAAACTAGATCCAAAAAGTAAGCTGAACTGACCAAAAATGGTCAAAAATTGACTAAACTGATCTAAAAATTTCTAGAATCAGTTTGCTTGGTTATAGGCTATCTTTTTCCTATAAATAGAAGCTCCCCCTTAGTAAAAGCTTAATGATGTTTATGCAGTGTTACTTTGCTCTTATCCTTGAGCCTTTTCCTTGAGCCATCTATATTGAATTTTTTAATAATTCAATTGTTTTTGGCCTAATCCTCTCCAAAGTGAATTGGTGGCCACTCTTGCTTCAAACAAGAGTAGAACCCTCAATCCCTCAAGCCAAAGGAGAGCTTGCAAGCTCCATGTAAGCTAATTTTCTTACTTGTTTAATGAAGAATCTATGGTTTTCTTAATTTTTATGTTTTACAAATGTTGAATTAAATTCAAATGCTATGCCCTTGATAAAAAGGCCACCCCCCTTCTCCTCTTTACATTCCAACATTTCTCAATCCTAGAAAGATTACTAAAGGATTAATTAAATTCTTCTTATTGTTTACTCTCTTGAATTTAGAAAATTGTGTAGATTGGAGTTCTATAAATCTAATTTGGGTTAATTTAAGTTAAATAAAGAATGATAAAAATGAGAAATGGTCAGCCACACAAAGGAGATAATGGAAAAGTTTTCCAGAATTTTATAGAAAAGAAAGTTTGTTTTTATGTTATTCTAAAAGAGTAATTCCCACCATTTTTGCATCTAAAAGAAATATTCTAATTACTTCATGTACATATTCACCTATGAATATGCATGGATATCACTGATATTAATTATTAAAATTGATTTTTATGCATAGAAATATGCATAAAGAACTTTTTTTATTACAAAAAAGTTATTCTCATTAAATCTCATTTTTATGCATAGAAAGATGCATAAAAGAATTTTTTTGTTACAAAAGTATTATTCTCATTAAATTTTATTTTTATGCATAAAAAGATGCATAAAGAATTTTTTTTTAAATTACAAAAGTGTTATTCTCATTAAATTTAATTTTTATGCATAGAAAGATGCATAAAAAATTTTTTTATTACAAAAGTGTTATTCTCATTAAATTTGATTTTTATGCATATAGAAAGATGTATAAAGGAATTTTTTTAAGTACAAAAGAGTTATTCTCATTTTATTTGATTTTTATGCATAAAAAGATACATAAAGAAAATTTTTTTATTACAAAAGTATTATTCTTATTAAATTTAATTTTTATGCATAGAAAGATCCATAAAGAAAAATTTTTAATTACAAAAGTGTTATTCTCATTAAATTTAATTTTTATGCATAAAAAGATGCATAAAGAAAATTTTTTAATTACAAAAGAGTTATTCTCATTAAATTTGATTTTTATGCATAGAAAGATACATAAAGAAATTTTTTTATTACAAAAGTGTTATTCTCATTAAATTTGATTTTAATGTATAGAAAGATGCATAAAGAAAATTTTTTATTACAAAAGAGTTATTCTCATTAAATTTAATTTTTATGTATAGAAAGATACATAAAGGAATTTTTTTATTACAAGTGTTATTCTCATTAAATTTTATTTTAATGCATAGAAAGATGCATAAAGGAATTTATTTTTATTACAAAAGTGTTATTCTCATTAAATTTGATTTTAATGCATAGAAAGATGCATAAAGGAATTTGTTTTTATTACAAAAGTGGTATTCTCATTAAATTTGATTTTATGCATAGAAAGATGCATAAAGGAATTTTTTTAATTACAAAAGAGTTATTCTCATTAAATTTGATTTTTATGCATAGAAAGATACATAAAGGAATTTGTTTTATTACAAAAGTGTTATTCTTATTAAATTTGATTTTTATGCATAGAAAGATGCATAGAGGAATTTCTTTTATTATAAAAGTGTTATTCTTATAAAAATTAATTTTTATGCATAAATAGATACATCAAGTAATTTTTTTATTTTAAAAGTGTTATTCCTATTAAATTTAATTTTATACATAAATAGATATATAAAAGAATTTTTTTAATAAAAGTATTATTCCCATTGAAGTTGATTTTTATGCATAAATAGATGCATAAAGAATTTTTATATCAAAATTAGAATTCTCTTAAATTATATGTTTAAATTCTATGAGTATTTGATAAATGAATAATTAAATACTCTAAGAGAGAAATTTCTATCGTTTTATATTCACATGGATTGTAGAAAGAGAATTCAAGAAATCTATCGAGATTGAAATATTCAGATAAATGATTAATCTATTCCTCATTGAAATTCGTAACTAATTTAAAAATGAGTTATGTGAATATTCAAAGAAAGAAATTCAGTAAAATAATAACTGAATTATCAAACCTTTTTGAGAAAGATAGATTAGAAAAAATCTTATCCGACTCGAACCTTGAATCAGACTATGACCAAGACCAATCTTTCGTCAGTTTCGAGGGAAAGAAGGTGTGACCAGTTTAGAAAAATACACTCAAAACTCTTGCCAAATCTAAAGCTAAGTTTAAGACCCTTTGAATTGATCTGTGGATCAAGGTTATAGAATTCGAGAAATTCTGGTATGAAATTTAGAATTTTGATCAAGAAGTTTTGGGGACACCGATTCAAGAAATACTCTTTGTATTCAAAAGAAAATCAAACTGAAAACTTGCATAGAAATAAGATGTGATGTGAATAGATGTGAATAGATGTGATGTGAATAGATGTGATGAGATGCGATGTGAATCAAATAGATGTAAATGAATGGATGGATATAATGTGATGTGAATAGATGTGATGAGATGTGATGTGATGTGAATCAGATAGATGTGAATGAATGGATGGATGTGGATGTGTATGTGATGAAAATGGATGTGAATGTGTATGTGATGAAAATGAATGTGAATGTATATGTGAAGAATGGATGTGGATGTGTATGTGATGAAAATGGATGTGAATGTGTATGTGATGAAAATGGATGTGAATGTGTATGTGAAGAATGGATGTGGATGTGTATGTGATGAAAATGGATGTAAATGTGTATGTGAAGAATGGATGTGGATGTGTATGTGAAGAATGGATGTGGATGTGGATGTGTATGTGAAGAATGGATGTGAATGTGTATGCGAAGAATGGATGGTAAATGTGTATGTGAAGAATGGATGTGGATGAGTATGTAAAAGAATGGATGTGGATGTATGTGAAAGAATAGATGTGGATGTATATGTGAAAAAATGTGATGTGATATGAATATATGTGGATGTGACGTGATAGATATGAATGTATGGATAGATGTGAGTAGTCGTACACATAAATGATTGGATGGATGTGGATGAATGAGATGAGATGTGTATGAATGAGATATGATGTGGATAGAAGTGATGTGATATAATGTGGATCGAATGCATGTGATGGGATGGTTATGAGAATGAATGTGGTGGATATGAATGAATGAATGTGATGGATATGAATGAATGAATGTGATGGATATGAATGAATGTGATGTGATGGATGTAAATGGATGTGTTGTAAATGAATGTGATGGACGTGAATAGATATGATGTGATGTGAATCGGGATGTGAATGAATGAGATGTGATGTCATGTGAATCGAGATGTGAGTGAATGAGATGTGATGTAAATTGGGATAGATGTGATATGTGATGTGAATGAATATGATGTGATGAGATATGGATATGGGTAGATGCGAGTGGATGAGATCTAATGCGGATAAATGAGAAAAGATGTGATGAGATAAAAAACGATGTGATTAGAATGGGAATACATATGAGATGGATATGGATTAAGTAATGTGGATTGATATGGAACAATGTGGAAGGATGAGAGTTCGTTATTATAAAAATTGTATTTATGACCTGTTTTTAAATGACTATTTTATGTCAAGAATGCTGGGGAAGCATTTTGACCGTCTTGTGAATGAGGTCGTGGAGACTTGATTAATAAAGTTGCAACAGCTGACGTAGAGTCAATGGAGGACGTCTCGCGTAGCAAGGTCGGTCGAGGTCTTGACCAGCCTCGGTTCGATTTAAATGGTGAGCTTCCGGTACGGTGGATGAGGAACCAAGGAAGCGGCCTATGAGTGAAGCGCTAGGTGACCTGCAAAGAATCCTAGAGGGTGTTGACCATACGGTGCTCGGGCTCTGGGTCACCGAAGATATCCACACGTGCATTGGGGAAGATATTTTGGATCAAGGAGTAAGGGTTGTTTTTTGAATTCGGGCATGGATCTGGTTGATTGACCTTGCTGGTCCTCAACGGATGAGTCCATGGCTCTTTTACATGGATCTGTTGGTTGATCTTGCTGGTCCTCAACACGGATGAGTCCATGGCTCTTTTACATGGATCTGTTGGTTGATCTTGCTGATCTTGGATGGAGATTCGATTTTGGTTTTTATAAGTGAAAAGGAACTATTGAAAAGGCCCCTGAGTGAACAGGTGGTGAGCGTTCTGGTTGCCAATGATGCCATAAGTACACCGATGAAGGAAAGATTAGAAATTAGGATTCACCCGGATTAATTTTGGAGGATTATGATCAGTTATACTATAGTTTCATTAAATGATTGTTTTGAAGACAGTTGAATCTGTAAAAAAGGCAATTTCATATTGGGTGTGTAAGTGATGTGACTAGTTTTAAGTTTGCATGAATATCTGGTTAGGGGACCTGGGAACTCTTTTCCTTGGTACCTGGGACAAAACATAACCAAATTCTTAAATGGATCCCATCACTACAGTGGTTGGGCGGTTGGCTAACCCACGGGACTAAGGCTGGACTGATGAATCTCTAAAATGACTCAATTCTGTTATGGTACGATAGATGAAGTAAATCCCGGATAAAAATTTGTTCTATGGAAAGGAATCAATAGCTGTGCCTCTCAATGAGGAAAAAAGCGTTGGTTTCTATGATCCAAGTGTAAGTCTTTTCCTTGATCTGATTATGATACTTATGGGTTCGGTCAGATCAATTCAGTTAGTTAAGGCTCTTGTTTACGTTAGAGTAAAAATATCCTGGAGGAATTTCCCGTGCTTTCCAGACGAGGGAAGTTTTTTCGGGTTTGTTGGAAGAACCGAGGGATTAGTCTCTTGTCTGGATATTCATGGGCGAGGTCTCGAGTGAAGGACCATGCCCCGCGCAAGAAGTGCTACTTCTGCTGCTAGCACCCCAAGATTCGTTGCACGGAGGGGACATGGATCTTTTAGCTGGTATCAGAGTGAATTGGCTAAAGTGGATCAACCGAGAAGCAAAGAATGTCAAAAATTTATGAAGTAACAGTAAAAAGTTGGAAATGTGTGATGAAATTCAACAAATTGATATTCAGACTGAAATTAATAAATAGGTAATTGGGTCTTCAAATGAAAGTACCGCAATTGTATGGAATCCCTAACTTGCTTGAGGCCCAGACATGATGGTATTTACCTTATAATTCCAAGGACCATGACTACTCGTATATACCGAGTGTATAACTGCATCTCTTTACTGGCAATATATAATACGAGTAAATCTAAGACCTTGAAATTATAAGCAAAAATGCTATCCAGATGATGAATTTGAATGTGGTTGATATGATTTTAAAATTCTGGTTGAGAACTGATGAGTTGAATTGGATTCTGATTGAAAAATGATGATTCCTGAATTTTGGTTGAAAAAGCGATAAGCTGAGCAAAACCACAATGAGGATGAATGAGACGAGTCCCTGTGATGATGTTCGAATGACGATAATGACTTTAGCAAATCACTATGAGATTAGTGGATTGTGCTGCTGAGACTGATTGCTACTGTTAACACTTGACCCAGTGGATCAAGTTAAGAGATGACAAATTAAAAATCTGTATAATTGAAATTCCCATGGAGAAATGTTCAGATGGAAATTTCGGTCTGATGATGGACCATTATTGTGTTAAGGATATGAATGATATGATCTGAATGAATTGTTATCTGATGATTTCTATATAAGGGATCTTTATCCTAGAATTTTGTTGGGTTCACTAGACTATAAGGAACCCCATAATCAGTTGGATCTTAAGGGAAAGAGTTGTTCTCTAATTTGTGAGATGAGGACATCTCACGTTTTTTAAGTGGGGTAGGATGTAAGATTCCTCTCTCTAGCTTTTGAGGTGTGCATGTATAAGAACCTCCCCTTCTGATCTTATAATTATTCCCCTTTCTGAAATAAAAGAAAGATCCTATTTTACCCTGTTTTGGCCTGGAGAGAGAAAATGTCTAGAGGAAGGTAATTTAAAAGCAGACACAGACATTTGGCATAAAAGAATTGAACATGTGAATGTGCAGAGAATGAAGTCTATGCAGACTAAAGGAATTGTGAGACAGGGCTGCCAAAGTTTAAAGTTGAAGGTATGCAGAAAATATGTGAAGCATGCCAATTTGGAAAGCAAACAAAGCATGTATTTCCACGTGACAGAAATGTGGGCAAAAATGCACTAGATATTGTGCATTCAGATGTATGGGGTCTTACGAAGACCATGTCTATGGGAGGCTGCAGATATTATGTGACATTTATTGATGACCACACAAAGAAAGTGTGGGTATACTTCATGAAGGAGAAGAGTGAGGTGTTCACTCATTTTCAGAATTTCAGAGTTATGGTTGAAAAGCAAACAGGAAAACATGTAAAGTGCCTAAGGTCAGATGGAGGGGGAGAGTACTTCTCCAATGAGCTCTCTGAATTTTTGAAGAAGAATGGTATTCAGAGACAGTTTACATGCAGATACACTCTGCAGCAAAATGAAGTTGCTGAGCAGAAAAACAGACACATTGCTGAGATTGCACGAGCATTGATGGGAGAGAAGAATATGCCGCATAGCTATTGGGCTGAGTTGTTTCTACAGCAGTTTACATCATGAACAGGACTCCAACTGCACTCATACATGATGTCACTCCAGAGGAGAGGTTTACTGGTAGAAAACTGATTTGTCTCGCATGTGCCAGATGAGCTCAGAACTAAGCTGGATCTAAAAGCTGAAAAATGTGTGTTTATTGGGTATTCCCTTGAGCAAAAGGGATACAGGTGTTATAACCTTGCTACTACACGTGAGTTGAGGGTAAGTAGGGATGTTGTTTTTGATGAGATGAGCAGCTGGTATGCTGCTGAAAAAGAAGCTGTTGGGGTTTATGTGAGTGGAAATGTGGTTGCACAGAATGCAAGTCAGCAATCACAATCTTTGAGTGGACGAGGAGAGTCCTCATCTACTAGTGGTTCAGTTGTTGATAGACCATGGAGTGCCAGGCTACGTCATAATACCAGTCCTACAAATGTGATTAGTACTGTTGAAAATACAAGTGAATAGGGTGTGTGTGGGAACAAGCTCTTGGATAGAGGCTGTAAAAGAGAAGATGTAATTGTGAAAGAACCTGTGAAAAGGTGAGAAGAATCTACTAGGAGAGAATAAAGGGTAGCATGAGAGAATGTAGGAGTGTGGAGTTATTCTGGGAGATACTCAGGGAAAAGAGAAGAGGTGGAGAGAATCAGGCAAGAGGTGGAGATATTCTGGGAGTGAATCATGGAGAAATCAATGGGATTTGATGCTTGATGTAAACTCTATAAATTGAGGCATAGCCCTAATGAGAATTTGCTGGTTTTTGAGTATCCATGCCTATCTTAATCTATTTGCTAATTATTCACTAATTATGTCTTAATCACTTTGTTAATGATGTTGATTCTAGTGTTTGATCCACCATAACTCATCATTATGCTAAAATTTCAACATGGTATCAGAGCCATGCCTAGAATCAATTAGGTTTATGAGCCTATTAGTTAATTAATTAGGATTAGTAGATAATTAGCAAAAAATCAAATTTTTAGTGAGTTTTCACTTCTCCCCTTCACCCCCTGCCAGTGGAGGATCTCTAGCACCTTGCACACATAGAATTAGGACATAAGCTTCTAGAGTATGGTAGCTAACATCCTTGGCTTCATGCTTAGCAAGATGGCGTAGCAAACCGCGAAGAAATGAAGGAGAAATCGACGATGAAGTCAGCGCGTTTTTTTCTGAGTAAATTGTAGATTTCTCCTTGCTCAAATCAAATTGCTTCAATTCCTCCTAGCCCAAGGGGTAATCAAGCATGCTCTACAAGCTGGTGAAGACAGAATTCAATTTCATCAAGTCTACATTGAGATCAAAGCTCTTCATCAAATCTGTAGGTGACTTTGGTAAAACAGAGATTAAGCTTTCATTATTTGGTCAAATCTTGTGTTTCTTGGCTTAATCCTCTACTAGACTCATTGCTATTAATGCCTTTGAAAGCATTTGAGCTCATTTGAAGTGGAAGGCACCAGATCTAGACTCCCCGCATACTCTGTTTTTTGCACACAAAACAGAGCATTAATTTGCTAATCAATGATTAATCAATGCTAATCACTATATTTTGGTGCAATTGAGGGTTCAAATTAACCATTAGGTATCTGATACAGATCCCTATAACTTTAGATTTCAAATCGGAGTTGGTTTGATACTCCAACCATCCCGTACAAATTGGTTACCCTCAATTTAATGTAATTTCTGGTGATTTTATGCTCATAAAATTGTTGTGATCATCTATTAAACACCAGATTGAGTTGTAAAAGGGTAGAAACTGCCCTTGAATCTTGAAATTGGATCAAGAGGTAAGACCCCCTTCACATCACCATGAGTTCAGCACAGGAAATAGCCAAATTTAATGGGGAACAGTTTTATACATAGCAGACAAAAACCATGTATTTGCTGATGAGGAAAAATCTGTGGGGATTAGTTGAAGGGAGAGATGAATGCCCAGAGAGAGGAGAAAATGAGTGGAAGAGTAGGAATGAAAAAGCATTGGGACTTATTGCACTCAGTTTAAATGATGAAATCATTCATCATATCACACAGGGATACAGTGGGCAAAAGATGCATGGGATGAACTCAATAAATTATTTGGTACACAAGCAAAAAATTCCAAGATAAATCTCTTAATGCAATTCTACAAATTGGACATGAAGGAAAGTGAACCTTTAATCACACACTTGAACAAATATAAAAGCATTAAATTAACAGCTGGCAGCTATTGGCAAAAAGGTAGAAGATGATGAAGCATTAGCTGTACTTCTGAAGAGTGTGGACAAAGGAGATTATGAAAACATTGTAGCAACACTAAAGAATGTACCTGAATTGAAGATACACGAGATAGAAGCAGCTCTACTAGAGCAAGAGAGCAGAGGCAAAGAGAAGAAAGGGCTCGACTCAACAGCAGGAGAGGAAAAAGCATTCTTCACCCGAGGAGGATTCTCTCGAGGACGAGGACGAGGACGAGGCAGAGTAGGAGGGAGGACCTTCACTTGCCACAAATGTGGAAAGCCAGGACACATGGCGAGAGACTGCTCCAGCAAACCTAGTGAAGAAGGAACAACATCGTCAAACTTCATGGAGGCTCCAAAGGAAGTGGAGTCGGATCATCTTTTCTGAGAGAGAGAGACCCCACAACCCAATGTAACTTGCTCCAATAAAGTAAAACCACCTCTGAGCCACCGATGATGTAGGCCAAGTGGTAGATGTATGTGTGAGCACTTTAGTCAAGGTCGCGGGCACTTATAGTAGCCTTGGACACATAGAGAGAGAGAGTGTCAAGGACTATGGAGTTTAGGGACTTGAGGCACTGGTCGCGGGCTATCAAGTAAGAGGGAAACTTGATACAGGGTCCAGGTGTGCTAGGATTATTCACTTGAGGGGAGGTGTTGAAAATACAAGTGAATAGGGTGTGTGTGGGAACAAGCTCTTGGATAGAGGCTGTAAAAGAGAAGATGTAATTGTGAAAGAACCTGTGAAAAGGTGAGAAGAATCTATTGGGAGAGAATAAAGGGTAGCATGAGAGAATGTAGGAGTGTGGAGTTATTCTGGGAGATATTCAGGGAAAAGAGAAGAGGTGGAGAGAATCAGGCAAGAGGTGGAGATATTCAGGGAAAAGAGGTGGAGAGAATCAGGCAAGAGGTGGAGATATTCTGGGAGTGAATCATGGAGAAATCAATGGGATTTGATGCTTGATGTAAACTCTATAAATTGAGGCATAGCCCTAATGAGAATTTGCTGGTTTTTGAGTATCCACTAATTACCTCTTAATCATTTACTAATCACTTTGTTAATGATGTTGATTCTAGTGTTTGATCCACCATAACTCATCATTATGCTCAAATTTCAACAAGTACATCACATAAAGGCAAAGAGAAAGTGGTTGAGTCCCTTAGTATGCCTGACATTTCTGCAGAGCATTCTCATGTTGATGGAGAGTCTAGTGGCTCAGAGATGAGCCTTGATGAGGATCTTGGGATACCAGCTATGAGAACACCTGGTGTAAAGATGGCTATGGAAGCCATGAATGTAAAGCTGTGAAGATTTGAGAGAGTGAAGAATCCTATGTAGAGGTTTACCTATGATGGTTATGTGGCACATCACTATGCATACATGGCAAAAGTTGTACAGGTTGTAGAGCCCACATGCATTGATGAGGCTGTTGGAAATGTGTGTTGGGAGGAGAAAGCTATGGATGAGGAGATGGATGCACTATATGGAAATGAGACTTGGGATTTAGTGCAATTGCCTGAAGGCAAGAAAGCCATTGGATGCAAGTGGGTGTACAAAGTAAAACATAACAATGATGGAAGCATAAGCAGGTACAAGGCTAGATTGGTAGCCAAAGGATATGCGCAGACATATGGCGTTGATTATGAGGAAACTTTCAGCCCAGTTGCCAAGATGGCAACACTGAGAGTTGTGATAGCAGTCGCTGCGTCAAAGCAATGGCCTTTACATCAGATGGATGTAAAGAATGCATTCTTGCATGGGGATTTGCAGGAAGAGGTGTATATCATGCAGCCACCTGGTTATGAGGATGTGAGTCACCCCGAGAATGTTTGCAGGTTGAAGAAACCTTGTATGGCTTAAAACAAGCACCAAGAGCATGGTCTGACAAGATTTTTGAATATCTTGTCACTACTGACTTTCATGTAGCCAATGCAGATTTCTCGTTGTATGTGAGACACAGTGATAGAGGGGTTGTGCTTGTTGTCATCTATATGTAGATGACTTGATCATTACGGGGGACCATGATGCAGAGATCTTTGATGTAAAGATCTTGCTTAGACAAAAGTTTGAGATGATCTGGGGGAGCTCAGATATTTCTTGGGCATTGAGGTGATTAGGTCACCACATGGTATATTGGATTACAGCAGAGACACTATGGCTTGGACATGTTGTCCAAGTATGGTATGATAGGCTGTAAGCCTATCTCAGTGCCATTGGATCAGAATGGCAAGTTGAGTGCAGATTCAGGAGAGATTTTGGAGGATCCTACTATGTATAGGCACATAGTAGGAAGCTTGATCTACATGACGATCACCGGGCCAGATTTGAGCTATGCTGTTGGGTTGATGAGTCAGTTTATGCAGGTTCCTCGGAAGCTGCATTTGGATTCATTGAGACGCATACTGAGGTATGTGAGGTCTACTTTGCATTGTGGACTATTTTATGAAATTGGGACAGAGATATGTGTAAGTGGGTACACAAATGCTGATTGGGTTGATAGTATCTCATATAGAAGATCTACTAGTGGCTTCATGTGAAGCAGCAAGAAGCAGCCTACGGTTGCTCTATCCAGTAGAGAGGTGCTGCTATGGGGGCAGCATGTGAGGTAGCTTAGTTGAGAAAGCTACTTGCAGATTTGGGTCTATCAGTGGATAGACAAGTTGTCATTTTTTGTGACATTAGCAGTATAGAGTTGGCCAGGAACCTAGTTTTTCATGCTCGCACGAAGCATATAGAGGTCCACTACAATTTTGTTCAGAGAGAAGGTTTTGGCAGGAGACATTGACCTTGTTTATGTCAGCACACAGGATCAGATTGCTGACATCTTCACCAAAGCATTGGGTACAGAGAAGCTCTACAGATTCAGGGCTTCGCTTGGTGTACATGAGATGGAGTTGAGCTCGAGGGAGAGTGTTGAGATATCGAGCTCATTTAATGAGGCGGTGGACACTGATGACCCGCCTGGGGGATAGGCCCCACACTTACACCACTGGCATGGTTGGTGAGATCATGGGTGATATGCAGCTAGTGGGATGACAGACTGTGTGACAGCCATTCTAGAGACTGCTGGCATAGTTATAGCGCCAGCTCATTTAGTTGGGTTCACACTATAGAGAATCCTAGTATGTATTTGGTTGAGAGTACCTTTTCATATTGTGTGCTCTCTTTTAGGGTTTTGTGAGTGTGTGTGCTTGCAAGAGCTCAAGCTCTCTTCTCCCCTGCATCTTTTCAGCCCAAGGGGTCTCCTATCCAAAAAAATAGCGGATTTCAGTGGGCCGTCATTATCATACGATGAAAGATGCAAGTTAGAATTTGTGAGTTGGTCCATGGGTTCTCAACCCTTACACTCACAAAGTTTCACCACCATCGGAGTGTGTTGCCACCCACTATTTTTGCATGGTACCCAAGGGGTCTCCTATGCAAAAAATGGTGGGTTTGGGTGGGGCATCATTATCATACGGCATCTGATGCGGGTTAAAATTTGGGAGTGGGTCCATGGAACTCTTCTATCCCTCCACTCATCCGCAAAGTCGGATGGGCGGGACAGTGTGTTGCCACACGCTATTTTTTGCATAGTGCCCAAGGGTTTGGGTGGGGAATCATTATCATATGATGTCCGATGCTACCCCTCCACTTGGAAAGGTTCACCACCATCGGACACTGGATTGGCAGGACGGTGTGTTGTTACCCGGTATTTTTGCAAAGTGTCCAAGGGGTCCCCTATGCAAAACATAGCGAGTTTGGGTGGGACAACATTATCATATGGCGTCGGATGCGGGTGACACTTTGTGAGTGGGTCCATGGGATTGCTACCCCTCCACTTGCAAAATTTCACACCCTATGCAAAAAATAGCGGGTTTAGGTAGGGCATCATTATCATATCGTGTGGCCGTGCGGGTGAAACTTTGCGAATGTGTCCATGGGGTTTCTACCCCTCTACTCTCAAAGTCTCACCACCATCGGATGTTGGATTGGTGGTTGCCACTTGCTATTTTTTGCGTGGGTCCATGGGGCTTTGCTACCTCTCCACTCACAATGTTTCACCAACCATTGGACGCCGAATGGGTGGGACTCACTATTTTCTACATAGTGCCAAAGCGATACCCTACGTAAAAAATAGTAGGTTTGGGTGGGGCATCATCATCATATGGCGTCTGATGCAGGTGAAAATTTGCGATTGGGTCTATTGGGCTGCTACCCCTCTGAAAAAGTTTCACCACCATGAGGGGACGATGTGTGGCCACCCACCATTTTTTGCATAGTTTCCAATGGTTTCTCTATGCAAAACATAGCGGGTTTGGGTTGGGCATCATTATTATATGGCGTTCGATGCGAGTGAAACTTTGTGACTGGTTCCATGGGGCTACTATCCCTCCACTCACAAAGTTTCACCACCACCACCATTGGACGTCAAATGGGCAGGACGGTGTGCTGCTACACCTACCATGATTTGCATAGTGCACCCAAGAGGTCCCCTATGCAAACAATAGCTAGTTTTGGTGGGGCATCATTATAATATGGCAATCGATAGAAGTGAAACTTTACGAGTGGGTCCATGGGACTACTACCCCTCCACTCGCAAAGTATCACCACCTGGATGGGCGAGATGGTTGTTGATCCTTGTTAGGATTAGAAATTATGCTCCTCCATTTGAGGACATTAATACGTGTCATGCAAAGACACTATAAAGGTTATAACATTATGAGAGATTGGCCACCCAAGGCCTTAGTTAGTAAGTTTTGGATGCCCAAGTGTGAATAAGGGCCAATTGTATATAAGGTATTTTCTCATAATGAAGAGACACAATTCCCCTTTGTGCTATGGAAGTTCTTGCTTTGTCTTGAGGGAGAGAGTGTGAGAGAGTACTCTAGCACATGTGCCTTCTCTATGCGTGTATGCAAGTGAGAGAGAGAGATTGCCTTGTGTGGTGGTGTGAGCGACTCTACGGTGACATCGTGGAGGTGAAGCTTGGAGGATTGGAGCTTCTCAAGTGAGCTTGGAGATCTCAAGGGACACGAGCTCAAAGCATTAGTAAGTTCCCTATGACATTTGTGTTCTATTGCTTCTTCCAAAGGTGAATGCATAGAGTTCCTTCTTGGACGTGTGGTAGCCCATAACATTTTTTGGTGCTGCTGTCGTCGGGGAAACACTTTTGTTTCTTCCATCCTCTTTGAGTTCCAGCTTCCATTATACAAGTTTCATCATTGCCTTTGTATTCTGGTAGTGCATTGTGTATGGAATGAATGGACAAGGTTTGAGTGAAATGAAGGTTCATGAGAAATTGGTCATTTTTGTTGTGTGGGTGAGTACTGGGGTGACCTTAGAGGGAAGCTCCACTATTTTTTCCTTTCAATTTTGATGTTTGTATCACTAAATTTGTGAACGTGAACGAGCAGGGTGATACTCTATTTTTGTTTCTTCAAAAAAATCCACAAAAATAAGGAGCCATTGGTTGTGTTTTGAACTCGCATTACATTCCTTATGTTTAGCACAATCATTTTGGAGCATTTGGATAAGTAATCCGTTTACCATTTCACAACATGAACTGTTATCTGCAGTTTCACGTCTGCAGTTTCATGACGTAACTAGATTTAGTTCATGAACCTAGTATTGTGAGATTAAAGTTAGGGAAGTGCCTTAATTGAGCACATTGAGACCAGTAAAATTAGATCAAGGTAATGCTGACTTGAAAATATGAAGTAATCATTGGAGCACGTGAGAGTATAGAAATTAGTTCACGACGTGAACTACTTTACCATTTCATGACATGTGAATGATTTGGATCTCACGACGTGAACGATTCTCTGACATCTCATGATGTGAACTATTATCTGCAATCTCACGGCGGCCACAGAAAACAAAGAAAAATCAGATCGACAGTACCTTACCAAAATTCAATTGGGGTAGCAAATTAGCTTATCAAATCACATTTACATGCACTTGAGGTCTGGAAAGCTCATCGGAGATGACCTCACTCTCGACGACAGTGCATCGAATCACCCAACATCTTCCTATGAAAAGAATGTTGGTTCAAGCCACTCAATGAGCACTCAATTGAGTGTCTTAAGGAATCTAACCACCGTCGAGACAAGTACAGAAGAATCCATGGAAGAAGGGCTACGAGTCTCTAGGCTTGGGGAAGAGGAGAAACCACCCTTCCCTACAAGATCTAGTGGTATCATTGATATAGCTCGGGGATTTTTTGTTCTCCAAACCAACAACGATGAGGAAGTGCAATTTGTGGGCACGGGCCCGTCAACTAGCACTGGACTAGGTCCAAGGCAAGAATTACCAACCCAACCTTTAAGTTCTACGAGTCTCTAGGCTTGGGGAAGAGGAGAAACCACCCTTCCCTACAAGATCTAGTGGTATCATTGATATAGCTCGGGGATTTTTTGTTCTCCAAACCAACAACGATGAGGAAGTGCAATTTGTGGGCACGGGCCCGTCAACCAGCGCTGAACTAGGTCCAAGGCAAGAATTACCAACCCAACCTTTAAGTTCTAGGCTATCTAACACTAGCACCCCCATAATGAGAAGAGACTTGGAAAGTGCAACCAAGACAGGTTAAGTATTCTTCCCAACCTGAGAGGAAGAGGAATTAGATTTGAAAAGGGTTGAAGTAGAATGGCACTACGAGAATTGAGCTTAAGGAAACAAGAGCTCGATACTCGAAGGGCTAGGGCTGAACAAAAGGAAATGGGAAATGTGAATCTATTTCAATCACGTGGCAACAAGGAACGAAAAATAGTTGTGGATAGGATTGAGGGAGACATTCCAAATTTAGAGCCTATTAATGAAGAGCCAAGAGCGGAGGAAGGGTTTGTGACCACCCAGGATGAAGGGGATAACCTATCGAGGGAAACTGGTGAAGTAGAGGACCACCTGTACACCGAGAAGGACATCGAGCAAATGATCAATCATCCCGCATTCTTACAAGACATGGAGCTCTTGATTCTACAAAGGCTTATGGAGGCTACTAATAATGAGCGAGTCCAGAATGAAGTGGTCAAACTGACTTATAGACCAAAAATGCCTAGAAGAGCCAATGTTGGAAGAGGACGAGGTCTAGGTAGGGGGAGAGTAGCTCCTCAAAGAACAAGGGTGGATCCAAGTGTAGATCTTAATGCGGCCACAAGGACATATTTGTTGAATATGGCTGCAGAAATGGGCCGAGGAATGGTCAAGGAACTAGGCACTGCTCTTGAATCCAGACCATCCCAAATGAAGCCACACATCATTTCAAAGCTCATACAAAAGTTCTTAGGGGATGGGGACCCGATCCAACATGTGGAGATCTTTGAGTCCACATGCAAAAATTGCGGGCTAGTAAGTGATGTAACCATGATTCATGCCTTCTCATTGACCCTAGAAGGAAAAGCTCACCAATGGTTTTGAACCCTCAAGCCAAAAGATAAGATCAATTTCACTCAGCGAATGTGTTTGTGCCAAGCTTTTTCGAAGTGGTGACAGATGGAGTCCTGCGGCACAACTGCATAATATCAAATAGAAAGAAAATGAGTCTATGCGAGACTATGTATCCCGGCTAAAGCACTTGAATTCAAGATGTAAATTACGAGAGAGGTTAACTAATGATCAGTTATTGCCCTGCTTCTGGAGAGGAGTATGAGATCACAAAATGCATGATTATCTAGTATTAGCCCGACCAGCTACTCTAGATGCATGTTGTAAGTTGGCAATATTGAATATGAAGACAATATGCTTGAATTGCCACAACCTAAAGATGTTAAAATATCTTCGAGAGCAACGACTTTGCAAGTTTTGAGTCACCAAGAAACAAGAACTCGGAGCAAGAAAGTTGGGAACATGACTAAGGACGACGAACTCAGTAATGCCATACTAGATAAATTGAAGGTGAAGGATGGAAGAGAAGCATCTGGGCATAGGCATACCTATCTTTACCTTCATAGAGATTTGTGCAGATATTGAATGCCCACAATTAAGAGTAAGGCCATTACTCTATTGTGCTCATTGTTGTGTTAAATCATGACACTTCCATGTGTAGGTATCTGTGAGATTCCAAATCGTAGCACAATTGCTGGCACCCAGAGCACCACTGGCTTTACCAGCACCACCCGTGCAAATCAATGCAGCTGCAGGATACCCAACCCTTCCTATTTACCTAGGGGGATGTTTCAAATACAGGACACTTCACCCGTTCTACCACCACAACCACCACATACTAAAATCAACCAAGTGCTGATTGAGGAGCCATCAGAGGATGTTGAAATGGTGCGTGAGGTAGAAATCAATGGTGATTACTATGAGGAAGTTGTGGAGATTGCATGAGAATTTTATGTCGTATAGAATAACATGCGAGTACGAGTGTTTCAAACCATGGTATAGTGGAAAGGTAAGGACATAAACGCAAATATGAGGAGGGTGCCACTACAATGTTTTGGTTGTGGTGGACCTCATCGAATCGCAGAATGTCCCAAACACAAGAATGTGGTTCATACGCATCAAACTCAGCAATTGACTGCACCACCTAATGACATGCCAGTACTTACTTGTATTAAATGTGGGGTTGATCATTTGATCAAAGATTTTCCATACCGCGCAAGTGGTTCTACTTCCACTTTTAACTAGGTCACTATCTGGACCATAAGTGTGTAGCCTGGAAACATCACGGCACTGAATGTCTTGACACGAGCACAAGCCCAACTAGGGGACAAAGGGAAGAACCCAATAGATGCCACCACTTCTAGAACTGGCAGGAGAAGCAGGGTGAAAATACATTTCCAATTTGCTTTGGGAAATTTACCCCTTGGAAATTTGGGCCTTTGCTCGCATTTGGCCTTCGTGCAGTGGGGGATTTGTCTTTTCAGGTACATTCAAATATTGCTAGCAGATTTCAGTTGGTCATACAGTTGGTTTATGCCTGGAAAGCCTTGAGGCTTGCGGAGTCAATAATTGGTATTTGCAGTTGAGAGCTTGAGGCTCCTAATCTTGCCTTTGTCACATTTGGATTTGTGCATTTGTCTGCATAATGGCCAGTGGCAAGGATGATCTTTTTGGGGCTTTCAGGTGCTAAAGACAAGCTTGATGGGGTGAATTATCCTATGTGGTCATTTATGATGAAGCATGTCTTGGTGGCCAAGAATTTGTGAAATATTGTGAATGGCAATGAGCCTAGGCCTGTCAGCACAGGCTACATCTTCCACTAGTCCAGTGGTTCTTCCCGTGATGTCTTTGTACCTTCTACTCACAGGAGATGATTCAGTGGGATGGACGTGATGCTAAGGCACGAGCATTGATTGCTCTTTTTTGTTAAGAAGAGTATTGTACCTTATATCAGATCATGTGTTACTGCTAGGGAGTCTTGGGATCAGGGATTTCATATTCACGTGATCACAGCCTTTTTTCTTGTGATCACAGCTATTGTTCACAAATCTCAATGTTCACAAAATTCACAGTTCTCAAATCCTAGAGGGTGGGATGACCTGGTAACCCACAATTGGCCCGCCGGGCTACAAGTCTGGACCGCCGGGCCCGCCGGGCGCGCAGAAGCCCGCCGGGCCCGACTCCCGGCCCGGCGGGCCATATTGTGGTATAAAAGAGTGGTCCAGGGGGTCACTGTTCACAGAATCTTCCTTGTACTTGGTGTCAGTGGTGCTAGTGTGATCTATTTGAGGTAATTTTTAAGTTGAAAGTGTTGGTGTCATTTAATTTTTTGCATATGCTTAAGTTTAAGGTTGTTTGTGATGCATGTGCATGTGTCGTTAAATGTTAAGAGGCCCGCTGCAGATGGCCGAGCGATTGGCTAGGTCTGCTGATGTGCACTCTTAATATTTAACTTATGTAGAAGTTTTCGTTGTGGCACGGTATCTGCAAATGGTCGGTTTACTGACTAGGTTTGCAGTTACCAAGTTACAATGCGGCTTTGTTTTTGTTAAATGCTTTGAGAGCCCGCTGCAGATGGCCGGTTTACTGGCTAGGTCTGCTGATGTGCGCTCGTAGCATTTGACATGTGTGATGCTTTGCTACTTAGTACGGTATCTGCAGATGGTCGGTTTACTGACTAGGTCTGCTGACACCAAGCTATGTGGTGAAGTTTGTTTTTGTTATTTGGTTTGATAGTCATCTGCAGATGGTCGGTATACTGACTAGGTCTGCTGACGATGTGTCAAAGCATTTAACTTGTGCCATAGTTTTCATCTTAATGCGATATCTGCAGATGGTCGGTATACTGACTAGGTCTGCTGACGTCAAGTTAAGTCGTAAACTTGTGTTTTGTGTTTGTTTTTGACGATGACTGTGATTATTTAGTTTGCATGACATGAGTCATAAGTGTGTTGGATGTAGAAATCTCTTAGTTAGCTTACAAATAGCATTTTTTGTGGTTATAAATGTTGCAACTATTTGTCAATTATATTGTGCAGATTGATGGCGACGCTTACTCCTGAAATCAAGAAATCAATTCGTATCAAACTCGTTACCCTCATTAGTTGCTTGTCACCTAATCACATCGAGGGTATTGTGTCTGATAGGAATCGATTTGAGCAAATATTAGGTGAGGTTGTCCGCGCAGTGAAAAATATCCATGAGGGTGCTGATGGAGCAGCCATCAAGCATTTTGTTACTAGCATTGTGGGCAACATGCCTAGATGCGCTGTTGACCTAGGTGACGACAGACCAGCGGAAACAAATGAATCCAAGCTGGAGCACTTCCACACAAAATGGAAGGTAGAGAAAGAGAGGTCCAAGCGTGCAAAGGCCATAGACACCCAAGCTATCCTGAGCAAGAGAGCTCGCAAAGAGCTGGACCGGCCTGCTGATGAACAAGAAGATTTATCATCTGGTGCACGTGAGGTCTCTAAAGGCACCCACTTGCAGCGCACAATGCATAATACTAACTGCAGCATGACAATTGGGTTGCCTGCAGAGGCCATCATCACAGAAAAGAAGATGGGCTCTGGATCGTACGGCGTTGTACATAAATGCCATATTCAAGGTGTCTCCTGGTTTCCAGAAGGCATTTCTTATTGTGCAAAGCAATTCCTTGGTAGCCGAAGGGCTCAATTGAAGTCTTTTGCTCAGGAGGCTTCAATCGACCTAACCCACAGGGGCATAGTGCGCGCCATTGGGCACACAAGGAAGGAGCCATGGATACTGCTCTTCCCCCTCTTTAATGGGGGAAGTCTTGGAGATATAATGGAGTGTGTTCCGCCTCCTAAGGGGACCCTCAGTTCCATGCTTGCTGCAGACAAAGGCAACAGATACAAGAAAAAACAAGTGGCTCCTCATGAAATGGAGCGATACAAGTCTTTGATTTTTCATGCTCCCGAGCTTATCTGTGCCCTTGTGAATACCATGGCCTTTGCACATGCTGAAGGGATCATCCACAATGATTGCCACCCCTGGAATATAATGATAGATTTCACCAAAGAAGGGGTGCCACGGGTAGGCATCATTGACTGGGGTCTTGCATTGAGGGATGGGATTGAGTTCAAACCCACAAATATCGCCAACAAAGCAGAGCACGATCAACGCCCCTGGAGAGCCCCTGAGCTCGCAGATGTAAGGTCCCCTTGTCCATGGAGCAAGGCATCAGATGTCTTCTGCTTGGCTTGGGTGATTGAAAAGTTTACATTATTTTGTGCTGAGTTTGCAGAAATGACCAAAGTGCCGTGGGTGGGTAAAACTGCCATCCACACAAATTTGATTAAGGAATGGACGGCTGCCTATATGACGCCATCAAAGGAAGATAGGAAGACCATGGCAGATTTTGAGGAGCAATTGAAGAATTTGGAAGTGTCACCTGCTGCATGCTTACGTCCACTATCTGAGATGACACCACACTTATTATAAAGCCTCTTGTAAATGATATGTTTTGGTTGGCTATCTATTCCATGACCTGCCTTTAATCGACTGACACTATTTTGGTCCCAATTGTTAAATATTGTTTTGATCCCAATTCTCTCTCTCTCTCTCTCTCTCTCTCTCTCTCTCTCTCTCTCTCTCTCTCTCTCTCTATGAGTATTTGAAAATAACAAGTTTGCAGTAAATAAACATTGATTTTATAAACTTATACCTAACATCTGAAAATAACTTTAAAGCTATTCCTAAATTAACATTGATTCTATAAACTTAAAGTGTACATACTTTTTCTCAGATGGCTGATAATAATGAAGCCGCAAAGAAGGCATTTGAACGCTTAAAGCAAATCTCGAGCAGTGGCACTGTGAATGATGCGGCACGTATTGCCGGACGCACCTCCAAATGGGCACCGGCCCATGGATTACAGTATGCCCAAGTAAACAAGAATGTGTCCAAAGAGATGGTCAAGAGCATCTGGCCTGACGTCTCCAATGATGCCATAAAAAAAGGGCGCTTGAAGCTGACACAATGTAGTGTTCCTTTAATTATCGAGCATGCGGAGCGCATTTTTGTGGATGTCATGGCCCAACCCATGCATCACGGTGACTGTCCCTTCTGGTTTGCTAAAATGCTATATGCACAATTTGTGCAGAATTCAGTTGTAGACTTTAGCTCTCGACCTCCTCATCTACATGTGGAAGACATTCGGAGTGAGTCAATCACTATGCCTCGAGATGAGTTGCAACTGGCCATTCTTGGAGCCTCAATGGAAGTTCATCACACGGTTGATGAGCTTCAAACTCAAATCAACCAAATTAGAGGCACCCAAGGCCCTCAACAGACGGAAGCAGCACCAGAGCGCGGGCAAGCACCTGAAAGTTCAAGCGCTAGAGATATACTAAGAGAGAACAAGCTCTTGAAGAGACGCATAACGCAAATGGAGGAGCAAGGCCATGCAAACTCTCCTATGACGGCATTTGAACACCCGAATAGTTTGGAGCAACCACCTCTACATGGGCACGAAAGTGGCGGACCATGCCCTATTTGTTATAGTTTCTTTCACTCATGGTCTGGCCACTACACTGTCCCATGTGGGCACATGTACCACTTGACCTGTCTTTTGCAACATATGGTCAACAGTACTACGTGTGCTTTGTGCGGCAAAGAATTTCACAAAAATTTGTATATATGTTTTAAATTGGGTGCCGACCATGATCGGTTGACCAATGTACGACACATGGACGAGTTAGAGCCGCATTTAAACTTATCTCTCTCTTAAATGCAACCCTGGAATTTAACAAGATTCGGCAACTTTGTTCAAAAGATTTCCAATGCTCTCTCTCTCTCTCTCTCTCTCTCTCTCTCTCTCTCTCTCTCTCTCTCTCGCACACACACAAACACATGCACACAGATTACTTTGGAGTGTGTCAAAACTAACATGATTTTGTATTCTAAGTTTAACATGACATGACTAAAAACCATACTCTCTAAATTGACACTAACATGTTTGATATCCAGTTGTTGCAAGACGGATTACATTGGAGTGTGTCAAAACTAACATGATTTCGTATTCTAAGTTTAACATGACATGACTAAAAACCATTCTCTCTAAAATGTTCACCAACATGTTTGATATCCAGTTGTTGCAAGACGGTTTACATTGGAGTGTGTCAAAACTAACATGATTTCGTATTCTAAGTTTAACATGACATGACTAAAAACCATTCTCTCTAAAATGTTCACCAACGTGTTTGATATCCAGTTGTTGCAAGACGGTTTACATTGGAGTGTGTCAAAACTAACATGATTTCGTATTCTAAGTTTAATTTGATATGACTAAAAACCATACTCTCTAAATTGATCACCAACATGTTTGATATCCAGTTGTTGCAAGACGGATTACATTGGAGTGTGTCAAAACTAACATGATTTCGTATTCCAAGTTTAACATGACAAGACTAAAAACCATTCTCTCTAAAATGTTCACCAACATGTTTGATATCCAGTTGTTGCAAGACGGATTACATTGGAGTGTGTCAACTAACATGATTACATCAAACGTGACGAGCGTCTGCGGGTGGCTTTACTAACACCAAAATCGGGTTGCAAGTTTTCTTCTATCTCTTCAATAAAGCACAAGTTATCGCTCGTATGTGGGACATTAGGCTCTACATCTCCATTCTCTTCTGCATCATACTCATACTGAGTAATGTCATATGTCCACTTAGGCATCTCTTCGTTGTAATCATCTGACTCAATTGACTTCACCAATTTATCATTACAATACATATACACCAACTTCTCAGCTCTATCACTCAATAAACGATTTCTGCTAATAGAATGCACATACTTGTAACTGCTCCAATTACGTTCAGAACTAGAATTTGAAGCACATTGCGCAAGCACTCTCACAGCTAAGCGTCGCAAAGTTGGAACACTTCCCCCATTCAACATCCACCATTTCCAAGCAGGCTGTTCCTTAGCAAGCTTTTGCACAAACTCCAAGGCAAATCTACCTTCTTTCAATTTATACTTGGTTAGCTCAATTACCGCTGTTGCTTGCTCATCTGAACCTTCATAAAATCGCTCCACAACATCATAGAAATCATCGATTACCTCCTCATCTAGGGCATTCACGTCCATATGCCAGTATTCTGGGTCAAGACAATATGCAACACTATGCAATGGACTATGTGCTCCTACCCACCGAGCGCTTACATACTTGGCCAAGATATTTCTCCTTGCTCTGGTGAATGGAGGACTCCAATGCTTGACAACAGTTTTAGTGGGCTCCTCTGGGTTTGCGAGGCTTTCTTGAATGGACCACCACGCCATCCAAACCTTCCCGATATTTGGCAATCTAGAATCCAACTGGCGCAAAGCAAGCATAACTGGCATCATAACATGATAACAATCTGCTGCTTCCTCCCATAAACTACGATCCGATATCAAAGATCGCATGTACCTCACCTTTTCTTTAACCTTTTCGGACTGGTCAACCTCCCACTCAGAGAAGCCAGCACACACAAAGGTTTCCATCACTGCATTCCTATTTCTTAGGAGAGATTGAAGCATATAAAAATTAGTGCAAAATCTGGTTTCACAAGGCAACTTTAGCATAGTTTCCATGCGTTGACGATACATATCTAAAACACGTTGCCGTTTGAGCACAAATTTGACAATCTTACTTGCACTATCGATAATCTCCTTGAACCACTCTGTATCAGCATTTTTGTACCAATCTTGTAACACCAAGTTAAGGCTATGAGTGTTACAACCAAATGTATAGATATTGGAAAATCGAGATTCCAACATATGACCTGCTGCTCGACAATTAGCTGCATTATCCATAATCACTTGAAGTACATTTTCAGACCCAACTTGGTCGATAGCATCACCAATGATATCGGCGATAAATTGACCAGATTTAACTTCCCCGGAGGTATCAACAGCTTTGATAAAGCATTCCCCACGAGGACATACCAACATTACATTTATCAATGGACGTCTTTGGGCATTCGACCAACCATCACTGACAATTGTGCATCCAGACTGATTTGTGGTGTCAATTATGAGTCTTTGAACGCTTTCCCGTGTGTTGTCATAGCACTTGTCAAGTAATTGATTTCGCATGTGGTGATAAGTTGGTGGACAAAACCCAGGTCCATATTCTCCAATCTTCTTCCAAGCCATCTTCCATGAATCTTTCGTGACCATAGACAATGAAGAACCAGTAAAGAAGATCGCTTTCGCTAATGCAAGTTGAGCATCCTCTAAAGCAGTGGCACGAAAGCTGTCAACTAGATTAGTTTGTCTGGTACGAAACATACCCACCTGAAACTCAGGAGATGCATCCATCGGTATTGAGACATCTGGACCTTGGGTGTCATTTTGGCAAGTAGTATGTGTTGGAGTCACTCCTTGGTTGGAGATCCCTCCACTTGATGCTGCCAAATTCGGCGATTGGTGATTTCTTGCACAGAGATTGGGCCTCTTGTTTTGTGATACTTGTTTACTTATCAAAGCTCTAAGGCGCTTTGCAGCATCATCAGCTCCTGCACCCTTGCATTTACCTCCGGGATTTTTTGTGTTAGTGCCAAGCAAATGCTCCCTTATTCTGGGAGCACCCCCAGATTTTACCAAGCCACAAAAATTACACTTCCATTCGACAAATCTAGAAAGATTGGAAGCAAATTGCCATTCAGGTCCCGGTGATTTTCCTCCGCTCCTCCTCTTGCCACTTTGAGACGCAACATTCAAAGTTTGTGCTGTCATATCTCGTTGCAAGGAAACTCCACTAGTTTCTAATGGTCTGTTGCTTCGTTGGGTTGATGTGCCGCAATTAGAAGCAACCATTGTAACACCTAAACAACAATCATGCAAGATTTGAGATCCAAAACAGCCTGAGTAAAACCAAAATATGCAATTATAAAGTCTAAAACCCACTTCTTGCCAATGCAACCGAACGTTTGGTGAGATGCATTTGAGGCAATCCATCCCTAAATAGAGATGATGTCCCGAACATCTCACCACCTATATCCTCCTCTAGAGAAGCTCCTACCCAGACCAAATGGCACTCGAGTAGACCACCCAAGAGGAGGTAATTGCTAGTCGACCTAAAGAAATCAAACGTTTGGTGAGATGCATTTGAGGCAATCCATCCCTAAATAGAGATGATGTCCCGAACATCTCACCACCTATATCCTCCTCTAGAGAAGCTTCTACCCAGACCAAATGGCACTCGAGTAGACCACCCAAGAGGAGGTATTGCTAGTCGACCTAAAGAAACCAAACGTTTGGTGAGATGCATTTGAGGCAATCCATCCCTAGATAGAGATGATGTCCCGAACATCTCACAACCTATACCCTCCTCTAGGGAAGCTCCTACCCAGACCAATTGGCACTCGAGTAGACCACCCAAGAGGAGACATTGCTAGTCCACGTAACAAATACGATAAACCATTTACAGTCAAAATCTTATAAAATACAAAATATTATTAACAAGCTTCAAACAAAAATCCAGAATATTTATACTCACCTCTTGTGTCTTTTAGCCTGAGGTGAGCCACCCAAGTACGTTGGTAAAGTACATTTGGAAGTGAGGGGAAACCCTTTATATAGGTCTCTCCAAAACGGCAAAATTTTTGGCGCAAAAAAAGGCCCGCCGGGCTAGATAAGCAGCCCGCCGGGCTAAATAGTGGCCCGCCGGGCCAAGCTAGTAGCCCGCCGGGAAAACCGGGATAGCAGGTTTCTCCCGGTTGTGTGAATATCTATGATATTAACAAGTGTGTGAGAGTGTTATTAACTAGTGTTATTACCACTTCGCGGTTAACGTGATCACGTGAATGAAATCCCTGCTTGGGATAAGCTTGTCTCTTTGTGTCAGGTACGCAACGAGGCCCGTGTTGCCTATCTTCACAACAAGCAGTTAAAGGATCAACATATGAATGAGGGTGATAGCATGGATGCCTATTTGACAGCTATCAAAGATTTGAAAGAGTAATTGGCCAAAATTGATGAGGATATTCCTGATTCTCAGCTTGTATCCGGCACATTGGATGGATTGCTTGACTCTTACCAAGGTTTTGCTACGACCTTGAGGTTGGTTGCCATGGGCAATGCCAACTACTATTCCTTTGATCAGTTGGTTGCACTTTTATTGCAAGAGGAGCAAAGTCGCTCTAACAGAAATGCCAGTATGTGTTCTGATCAAGCATTTGCAGCCAATGATAGGAATAAGGAAAAATTTCAAAAATCTGCCCCTAAAAATATAGCAAATCAGTCTTCTTCTTCATCATCCCAGGGTGATAAGAAGAAGAAGAAGAGGTGTAATTACTGCAGGGTTGCAGGCCATGATATAGCTGAATGTAGGAAAAGGATTGCTTCCGAGAAGAAGAAGAAGAAAGAAAAGGGACTTGCGGTCTCCACTGCCTCTGGCAATGATGCCACTCCTAATGAGCATGCTCATTTTTCCCCATGGAACAATCTTGGAGTTTCATAGTCCAATGCCATTATGATCCTTCTGTACATGATGTAGGTGATGCTTGCATGTCAGTTTCAGCTTCCACGTGGTTCTTTGATAGTGGTGCTTCTAAGCACATCACTTCCTGCAGGACATTGTTCACTTCCCTTGCTGATGCCCCAAAGGCGGGTTCTGTGACGTGTGCCAACAATGCATCCTATATGGTTAAGGGTGTATGTGCCAGGCATACGCAAAAATCTTATTTCCATTTCAGCTTTTGCTACTTGTGGACATAAGATTGTTTTTGATGGGCATAGGTGTGCAGTCTATGACTTGAGTCATGCCGATGTTATTGTTTTGACTGGTACTCTTCAGGGGGGCTTGTATAGCTTGGATGCATATGATAGATGCAGTGACAATTCAGCCCATGATGCCCATGCTGTGGATGCAGATGTACTCCCTGACACATATTTATGGCATGAGAGGTTTGGTCACCTCAATCTTAATGCCTTGGTACGGTTGCCACAAATGGTTGAAGATATGCCACAGATGCGCGTGCCTACTAAGAAACATATCTGTGAAGCTTGTCTACTTGGCAAGATGCACCACTTTGCTCTCCCCAAAGATGGCAGAGTTGGGGCATCTCGCAAGTTATTTCTTGTTCACAGTGATGTGTGTGGTCCCATGAAGATCGCATCTATTGGTGGCTTCTACTACTTTGTCACCTTCATTGATGACTTTACCAGGTATACTTGGATATTTGCATTGAAGTCTAAGTCGGAGGTGTTCACATGCTTCAAGCACTTCATTGCCTTGGCTGAAAATGATGCAGGCTTGAAGATTGCCAATATGAAATCTAATAGAGGGGGGGAATACATGTCTAAGGAATTCAATGATTACTTGGCAGCCCGTGGTATTCATCACATGAGTGCATAGTGCCTTACACTCCTCAACAGAATGGAGTTGCTTAACGGAAAAACAGGACCATTATGGAGATGGCTAGGTGTATGCTTAAGGGCAAGAATTTGCCTAATATGTTTTGGTTGGATGCAGTGATATGTGGAAATTATGTCTTGAACAGATGCCCAACTAAAGCATTGAGAACAGTCACACCCTATGAGGTTTGGAAAGGTCACAAGCCATCCATTTCCCATATGCGTACTTTTGGGTGTTTGGCCTATGCACATGTGCCTTCATCACAGAGGCAGAAAAATTTGGATGATAAGGCTATCAATAGCATATTTTTGGGATACAGTGCAGAGACCAGAGGTTATAGACTTTATGAGCCCTCATCACGTAGGGTGGTTGTCAGTAGGAGATGTTATCTTTGATGAGACATGCTCTATGCCTTTGCGGGATTGCAAAATGTAGTCCACACTTGGTGTCTCGGAGATTTTTGACAGTCTTGTGCCATTGCTTGGTTCCGATGCCTCCAATGATGCACCACAGGGATACACTTCTCCACATACTGCTCATTTACAGCAACCTATCACATAGTCCGGATAGCCACCTGTTGTGACATAGATGCCACATGCTCTTGAGGATGTTGTGGAAGAGGCAGTAGAGCAGGAATTGGTTGACATAAGATAGCCTAAAAGAGCTCCTCGTTGGCTCTTTGAAACTTTGAAGGACAACAAGTTAGTAGATGCTCCTTTGCCAGCCCGTACGAGAGCTACAGCTAAAAGAGATTTGGCAAACTCGGTTGCTCATGCTTTGATTGCTACAGCATGTGATGAGGAGCCTATTTGTCATAGAGATGCCTTTTCAAATAAGTTGTGGATGCAAGCCATGCAACATGAGTTGAACTCCATTCATGCCAATCAAACATGGGAGCTATGTGACTTGCCTGCAGGTAAACATGCCGTGGGGACTAAGTGGGTTTACAAAGTGAAGAGGAAAGCTGATGGTTCAGTTGACAGGTACAAAGCCCGTCTTGTGGCCAAAGGCTATGCTCAGAAAGAGGGCATTGATTATGAAGAGACCTTTGCTCCCACTTCACGTATCACCATTAGATGTGTTATTGCCGTGGCTGCCCACAATAATTGGGAAGTGCATCAGTTGGATATCAAGACAGCATTTCTCAATGGTCTATTGGCAGAGGAAGTCTATGTGGCACAACCTCATGGCTTTGAGGTTGTAGGTTCTGAAAAAAAGGTATGCCGGCTTAAGAAAGCCTTGTATGGATTGAAGCAGGCACCTCGGGCTTGGTATGACAGGATTCACACTCATTTGCTCAGCCTTGTTTCTCAGAATAGTCCCACAGAGGTCACCACCATTTGACGTCGGATGGGCGGGACGGTGTGTTGCCACCTGCTATTTTTTGCATAGTGCCCAAGAGGTCCCCTATGTAAAAAAATTACGGGTTTGGGTGGGGCATCATTATAATATGTCAACCGATGCAAGTGAAACTTTGCGAGTGGTGGGTCCATGGGACTGCTACCCCTCCACTCGCAAAGTATCCCCACCATCGGACGCTGAATGGGTGGGATGGTGCACCCGGCTATTTTTTGCATAGTGCCCAAGGGGTCCCCTATGCAAAAAATAGCTCCCTTGGGTTGGGAAATGTTTCACTAGGGGTCCCCTATGCAAAAAATAGCTTGCTTGGATTGGGAAATGTTTCACTAGGGGTCCCCTATGCAAAAAATAGCTCTCTTGGGTTGGGCAATGTTTCACTAGCGGTACCCTATGCAAAAAATAGCAGGTTTACGTGGGGCATCATTATCATACCGAGTCCGATGTAGGTGAAATGTTGCGAGTGTGTCCATGGAATAGCTACGCCTTAACTCTTAAAGTCTCACCACCATCGGATGCTGGATTGGTGGTTGCCGCTTTTTCTGCATAGTGCCAAAGGGGTCCCCTATGCAAAAAAAGCGGGCATCATTATCATACGAAATCTGATATGGATGATACTTTGCAAGTGGGTCCATGGGGTGCTGCTACCCCTACGCACGCAAAGTTTCACCACCATTGGAGGCCGAATGGGTGGGACCCGCTATTTTTTGCATAGTGCCCAAGGGATACCATATGCAAAAAATAGCGAGTTTGGGTGGGGCATCGTCATCATATGGCGTCCAATGCAAGTGAGAATTTGCGACTGGGTCTATTGGGCTACAAAACCTCCATTGAAAAAGTTTCACCACCATCAGGGGATAGTGTGTTGCCACCCGCCATAGTGCCCAATGGGTCCCCTATGCAAAAAATAACGGGTTTAGGTGGGGCATCATTATCATATGGCGTTCAATGCGGGTTTAGGTGGGGCATCATTATCATATGGCGTTCAATGCGGGTTAAACTTTAAGAGTGGGTCCATGGGGTTGTTTCCCCTCCACTCGCAAAGTTTCACCACCACCATCTGACGTCGGATGGGTGGGACGATGTGTTGCCACCTGCTATTTTTTGAGTATTTTTTGCATAGTACCCAAGAAGTCCCCTATGCAAAAAATAGTAGGTTTTGGTGGGGCATCATTATAATATGGCAATCGATGCAAATGAAACTTTGAAAGTTGGTCCATGGGAATGCTACCCCTCCACTCATGAAGTATCACCACCATCAGACACTCGATGGGCAAGATAGTGTGTTGCCACCGCTATTTTCTGCATAGCGCCCAAGGAGTCCCCTATGCAAAAAATAGCCAGCTTGGGTTGGGCATCACACTTGAATGGCGTCCGATGTGGGTGAAACTGTGGGTGAAATTGTGCGACTGGGTCCATAGGGATGCTAACCCTCCACTCACAAAGTTTCACTAGCATCGGATGCTAGATTGGTGGGTCGATGTTTTGCCACCTGCTATTTTTTGTATAGTTCCCAAGAGGTTCCCTATGCAAAAAATAGCGAGTTTGGGTGGGGCATCATTATCATATGGTGGAATGATGTGAGTGAAATTTTGCGAGAGGATCCATGGAGCTACTACCCCCTCCACTTGCAAAGTTTCACCACCATCAGACGGCGAATGGGCAGCATGGTGTGTTGCCACCCACTATTTTTTGCATAGTGCATACCCCATGCAAAAAATAGCAGGTTTCGATGGAGCATCATTATCATAAGGTGTCCGACATGGGTGAAACTTTTGGAGTGGGTCCATGATGTTGCTACCCCTTCACTCGCAAAGTTGAACCAAAATAGGACTTCGGATTGGTGGGACGGTGTGTTGTCACCCGCTATTTTTTGCATAGTGCCCAAGAGGTCCCCTATGAAAAAAATAGTGGGTTTAGGTTGGGCATCATTATCATACGGCGTAGGGACGGTGTGTTGTCACCCACTATTTTTTGCATAGTGCCCAAGAGGTCCCCTATGAAAAAAATAGTGGGTTTGGGTTGGGCATCATTATCATACGGCGTAGGATACGGGTAAAACTTTGTGAGTGGGTCCATGGGGCTTCTACCTCTCCACTCACAAAGTTTCACCCCACCACCATCGGCCGGATAGGTGGGACGGTGTGTTGCCACCTACTATTTTTTGCATAGTGCCCAAGGGGTACCCTATGGCAAAAATAGTGGGTTTGGGTGGGGCATCATTATCATACGGGGTAGGATGCGAGTGAAACATTACGAGTGGGTTCATAATGATGCTACCTCTCCACTCAAAAAGTTTCACCACCTTCAGACGCCGGATTGGTGGGACAGTGCGTTGCCATCCTCTATTTTTTGCATAGTGTCCAAGGGGTCCCCTATGCAAAAAATAGCGGGATCGGGTGGGCCATCATAACATACTGCGAAAGATGCAAGAAAAAATCTGCAAGTACGTCCATGGGGCTGCTACCCTTCCTCTCCAACAAAAAGGTGTCACCACCATCAGACATCGGATGGGCGGGACGGTGTGTTGCCCTCCACTATTTTTTATATAGTACTCAAGGGGTCCACTATGCAAAAAATAGCAGGATTGGGTGGGGCATCATTCTCATACGATGGTGTCCGATGTGGGTGAAACTTTGTGAGTCTATCCATGGGTCTCCTACCCCTCCACTCCCAAAGTCTCAACACCATCGGATGTCGAATGGGCGGGACCCGCTATTTTTTGCAGTGTCCAAGAGATACCCTATGCAAAAAATAGCACGTTTGGGTGGGACATCATCATCATATGGCGTCCGATGCGGGTGGAAATTTTTAATTGGGTCCATGGGGCTGATACCCATCCACCACAGGAAAAGTTTCACCACCATTAGGAGACGGTGTGTTGCCACCTGCTATTTTTTGCATAGTGCCCAAGGGGTCCCCTATGCAAAAAATAGTGAGTTTGGGTGGGGCATCATTATTACAGAGATCGATGGGAGTGAAAGTTTGCAAGTGGGTTCATACCGCTGCTACCCCTCCACTTGTAAAAATTCACCACCATATCGGGTGCCGGATGGGCAGCACAATGTGTTGCCACCCGCTATTTTTTTCATAGTTCCCAAAGGGGTGCCCTATGCAAAAAATAGCAGGTTGAGGTGGGGCATCATACGGTGTCTGATGTAGCTAAAACTTTGCGAGTGGGTCCATGGGTCTACTACCCCTTCACTCACAAAGTTTCACCACCATCAAACACTGGATTGGTGGGATGATGTGTTGCCACGCTATTTTTTGCATAGTGCCCAAGGGGTACCCTGTGAAGAAAATAGCGGGTTTGAGTGGGACATCATTATCCTACGGCATCTGATGTGAGTGAAATTCTACAAGTGGTTCCATGGGGCTGCTACCCTTTGACCCATAGATTTCACCACCATCATCAAACGCCGCACAGATGGGTGCAACGGTGTGTTGCCACCTGCTATTTTTTGTGTAGTGCCCAAAGGGTCCCCTATGCAAGAAAATAGCACGTTTGGGTGGGGCATCATTATCATACGATGTTCAATGCAGGTGAAACTTTGCGAGTAGGTCCATGGGACTACTATCCTTTGACTCACAAAGTTTCACCACCATTAGGCATCATATGGATGGCATGGCGTGTTGCCACCTGCTATTTTTTGCATAACGCCCACCAAGGAGTACTCTATACAAAAAATAGCGGGTTGGGTGGAGCATCATTACCAAATCCTAAGAACCTAACATGACTTTGATACCATCTAAGGTTCTAGGGATAGGTTTGGTAGATTATTACCCATAATGAGAGACATTGATTATGGAGGCTTAAAATAGTCAAAATAATCCATGATTAAAAGATATAGACACCAATGAGCATACTCAACCAAATATATTATAATATATTTACAACCATACAATGAAATTCTTACAACCATATAATGAGATGATTCTAATATAGATAGTCTCTAGCCAAGACTTTTTGCCATGGGGCATCCTATTTACAACCATACAATGAGATGCTTCTAATATAGGTAGCCTCTAGCCAAGAAAACTCTTTTCCATATGCCATCTTTATCCATGTGTTGTCACCTTTCCAAGATAGCACCTACCCATGTGCTTATCCTTTCAACATTACATAATTGTTATTACCCAAAATTATACTTCTAACACCCCCCCTCATGGGGCATTCTAGTTACAACCATACAATGATATGCTTCTAGCCTCTAGCCAAGACTCTTTGCCATGTGGCATCTTTATCCATGTATTGTCACCTTTCCAAGATAGCACCTACTACCCATGTGCTTATCATTCCAATATTACACAATTAATATTACCCAAAATATAATTTTAACACCCTCTTAATTACATAAATATGTGACACCATAATTTGTAACATTTTCACATTCCATAAATCTAGGAGCACTTTATTTCTCTCATCAATTCTTCAATTACATCAATATGTGACACCATAATTTTGAGCACTCCCCTTGTCACATTTCATAAATCTAGGAGTACTTGATTACTCTCGTCAATTCTTCAACACCCCCCCTTGGTATTATATTTGCACATTCGCAGTGTGTGGGACTTCCACAATAGAAATGGATCCACGAGACCATTCACATAATGTGAGCGAAGCCTGTAGTCTCAAATCTAGGTCGATGGAGGACAAGTGCCACTGGAAATTTCACAACCCAACTCAGCAGGACAAGAGATCCCATACCTTGAAACAAAGGGTTTTGTGCCACCACCTCCTTATGTTCCACCGCCATACAAAAGATGTGCTACGAATGGCATTTGAAATGAGAAGGGGGTTTGCAACCAACATGGAACCTAGAGGCTCAGAGCAAGGCAAAACCAAGACATGCTAAGAACAGTATTTAAAATGAGAAGGGGGTTGCAACCAACATAGAATCTAGAGGCTCAAGGTAAGGCAAAACCAAGCCAACCTCCTCGATCTCAAAACAAGGACAATAACCAAATTTGATGAAACTGGAGATCCCATTTAGTACTTAGAGAAGTTCGCTTAAATTTTTGAGGCCATGGGACGGATTGATGATCCCACCAAGATCTGTTCATTTGGACTTTTCCTTGAAAGAAAAGTAGGCCAATGGTTTAGATCTTTGAACTCACTTGAAAAGGCCATTTATGAGGTCTTAAAACTCTTGCCCAATGGAGGTAGATGGAGCCCCATTGCATAGATCTATAACCTCAAGAAGGAGGAGGGAGAAACGATGCAGGATTACATTACTAAAACAAAGTATCTCCATATGATATGCAACACTCACATATTTATCGCTCATTAATCGATTTATGATCTGTCTTAAGAGTAAGAGACTTCATCTCTACTAGTCTAAGCACTACATCTTCGATGGGTGCTACTGGTAGGTAATTTGCAAGATAAGACAATTTCCAAGATACGGATGTATAAGTCATACAACCAAACCAAGAGATATGTGATGCATCATCCAAAGCCTCATGAGCCAAGGGTGCCGAACCAGCACTAGCTAGAGTCCTAGTCAAGGACAAGTTAGCAATCTTCATAAATGTTTAGGCTAGCAGTGATAGGGCTAGCCTTGGGGCTAGCCCTAGCGACCTTAAGTAGGACACCTGCATCTATACCCCACAAAGAGATATGGTTTGGTGCAATCTATTCCTCCCCATGAAGAGATATGGTTTGGTGCATAATTTATCATTAAAATCATACAAGTACATAGAGTGTCCAATGTTGAGGATAAAAACAATAAACCTTAGAGATTGCCAAAGGTTGTTAGCTATACCCATAACCACTCTTAGGAAGCTGTAAAACGGGCTACTACCATAGCCTCTGCCTTTGGAATCAATCCAAATAAATTTTGCATTGCTAGATGAAGTGAAGGAGGACTCAGTAGGAGGTGAACATGGGCCTTCCATGGGTCTCGTCATAGTCACCATGGTATTTTCTTCGGTGTGATAGGTGAGGACTTCATTAATCAATTTATGATCTGTCTTAAGAGCAAGAGACTTCATCTCTACTAGTCTAAGCACTACATCTTCGATGGGTGCTATTGGTAATTTGCAAGATAAGATAATTTCCAAGGTACGGATGTATAAGTCATCCAACTAAACCAAGAGATATGTGATGCATCATCCAAAGCCTCATTAGCCAAGGGTGCCCAACCAGCACTAGCTAGAGTCCTAGTCAAGGACATGAGCATGGACGAGTTAGCAATTTGCTTAAATGTTTAGGCTAGCAGTGATAATGTTAGCCTTGGGCTAGCCCTAGCGAGCACCTCAAGTAGGACACCTTCATCTATACCCCACGAAGAGATATGGTTTGGTGCATAATTTATCATTGAAATCATACAAGTACATAGAGTGTCCAATGTTGAGGATAAAAACAATAATTTTATGCCCATTGATAGCTTTACAAGAGCCATGACACATCTCATTGTTGGTACCAAGGAAACCCATTGCTGATGCTAAATAACAATAATTTTATGCTCATTGATAACGTCATGGGAACCATGACACATCTCATTGTTGGCACCAAGGAAACCCATTAGGGTGGACTCCGGCACCACAACAGATGCTCCCCATGCCAAGGCAACCATTGGTTGCCTTGCCAACCCCACCAATCATTCCTCATAGCAATCATAAGCTTCAATGCCTATTTATCAAATCCCTATACCAACAGGTATGTACAAACCCCCACCAATGCCATACCCACCTCCGGTATTACCACCCTAATCGGTTCCTCCTAGAATTACACCACTGATACAACAATACTCAATGACTTTGCTAGTAGACTCCAAGATTCTAGCACAAGAGAGTTATGGGCCACATGAGCATTCTGATTCATATGGATATCGAGAACAATCCCCAACCATTGACTATGCTTCCTTGTTTAGTTACAGTGCAATAAAGATCAAGAGATTTTAATAACATGTCATGCAAAGGCTATCAGCCACCGCCTCTCTAATGTTTTCATTATAAGGGCTCGTATCATCGTGTTGCTGTATCATCATATTTTTATCCTCATAGAGCCATCACACCAAGTGTCCCAACACCATCTTGTAGCCCAGTGCCAAACCCGTAATGTCATTCCATATGGAGACTCATATTACATGTGCAAATTTGAATATACCTTTAAGGATTATCCTAGTAGAGTGGATTATCCCAGTAGAGTGACAATCCATGCAGAGGCACATATTACGTGTGTGGATTTGAACATACCTTTGAGGATTATCCTAATAGAGTGGATTATCCCAATAGAGTGACAATCCACCCCAGTGGTGAGGTGGATTTGAACATACGTTTAAGGATTATCCCAATAGAGTGACAATCACCCCAATGGTGGGAGAATTGGCCTCTTTGGTAAGCCTTAACTTACTAAGCATAGAATATAGCCTCCTTAATGCCATCACAAGTCTCTAGAGCAAGACAAGGGTAGCTGGAAAGATAGCTAAGAAGCAAAATGCTTTTGCTTCAAGCAAGAAGCTAGCAACCTAAGAGATTGAGGTGCAAGCCCCAAAGGCTATAGTAGCCCCTGAAAAGGCTAAAGGACCAAAACAAGAGGTCTAAAAGAATAAAACCTTAAATAACACACTTGAAGAACATGCAAAAATGCGATGCATGATTAGTTGTCAAAAGTAATGATTTTGACCATTGAAAGTGGCTCGGATGATAGCTTTAAAGCTGCCTCCCTCATGGAGACAACGGGCAATCTCTCACTTAAACAAATTATTTCTCATCAAGAGAAGAAATTCATTGACTACACAAACCTTCCAAAGAAACTTGAAGAGTACTCCAGCTCGGTGTTGGAGAAGGAGCGAATGAAACAAGCCCAAGTGCATATACATGTATGAACTAGAGCTAGTACTTGAGTAAGTGGTTGTGTACGAACTAGTGACCTTGCATGAGCATATCCCAAGCCTTATGCTAGAGCCAATCATAGAATCAATAAGGGAACCTTAGAGCTTGCCAAAGGTTGTTAGCTATACCCATAACCACTCTTAAGAAGTTGTAAAAAGGGCTACTACCATAGCCTCTACCTTTGGAATCAAGCCAACTAGATTTGCATTGCTAGATGAAGTGAAGGAGGACTCAGTAGGAGGTGAAAATGGGCCTTCCATGGGTCTCGTCATAGTCACCATGGTATTTTCTTCGTTGATAGGTGAGGACTTCATTAGCAAGTTTTATGTGACTCCCAAGGGTACAATAGAAGAGAGCATCATCCTTGGGAGGGGATGGATTGGATTATGTGGTAAGTTGGTGAAAAACAACTGAAACACTCAAGCTTTCCCATGGAATGGTTTAACATGTACCCTTGTTGGTGACCCCACACCTATCCCAAGCCATCACACCTTAGGTAACCCCGAACACTCAACACTCCTCTTGCTTGGTCATGTTGATGACGACCCATTTAAACCATTATGGAGATCCAAAACCTCACCGATGCAAAGACAAAGTCCACCCCCAAACCCCAACCCCTCACAACAACCCTTCAGGGAGGTCACCAAGAAGGAGTGGGTACCCAAGAGTACCTTGGCTAGCCAAGAAAATTACGATGCCCATGCAAAGATGTGGCAGAGCCATTTAGCAAGAAGAGCATAAATTTGCCACAAGGCTTGTTGTGGGAACCCCATGTAATAGAGTTTTACCTGTCCCATTAGGTTCTTATTATCAAGATGTTAGAAGCTCAATAATTCTACGACTGGGTCCCAAAAATGTCATGAACTACACCTCAATCTCCAGAGCCAAAGAGATTTAGGCGATGGCCTTGAACGCTAGCTTGAGCTCAGTAGACATTTCGTTAGGTCCTAACCAAGCTACTAGAAGCGCAAGGCTTAGGTAAAGGGAACCCCTACACACTTGGGTTCTGAAGCCATGAAAACACACACCACAAGCCTCTACAACCACACCATCAAATGCCAGACCAAATATGGAGTGGAGAATAAAAGCCATGCCTAATGCCAACCCTAAAGCTTAAGTAGAAATGGAGAGTAGTGGATTCCATCTTGACTCATGTGCTGACACCAGCTTTAAAGAAGTCAAAGAAGTTTGTGTATTCCAAGTAGCAAGAGGTAGTACCTTGCTCATGTGCTACTAGTAGCCTTACCCACAAAGAAGAGCCACCCATGGTGTTAAACCCCAAAGAATATCATGCACACACTTTTGTGGCACTACTAAGCAACCCCAAGGCTAAAAAATACCACCAAAGAGTGTCGTGCACACACTTTTGTGGCACCATTGAGCAATCCTAAGGCTAAAAAATATCACCACCAACTCCATAACACCCATGTGTGGTGCCATGCTGCAAAACTAAGCAAGAATGGAGAGTAGTGGATTGTTCTACCCTAACTCATGTGCTCACACCACCTTCAAAGAAGTCAAAGGAGTTCATGGATCGCCAAGCAACAAGAGGTAGTACCTTGCCCATGTGCAGTGGCCTTATCCATTCATGTTCATATCAAAGAAGAGCCACCCATGGTGCCAAACCCCAAAGAGTGACGTGCACACACTTCTATGGTACATCGAGGAACTCCAAGGCTAAAACATATCACGACGACTCCACAACACCCATGTGTACCACACCACAAAACTAACTTGCCCCCGTAACTTTAAAAGTAGAAAGACAAAGCTCAATCAAATATGCCATCAAAAAGCCAATGGTAGTGATGTCAAGGCTTTCATCATGGATGGGCAAAGTGACTCTGTGCCTTTGCTAAGTGAGGCCACATGGTATATCGAAACCTTAAAACCCCATTGTACATATGTAACATACTACTTCCTATTAATTGTACATATGTAACATACCACTTCCTATTAATTGTACATATAGCATTTTCTATTAATTGTACATACACATCTACCCGGGGATGATAAAAAACATGAAATCTAAAACAAAACTAAAAAATACTAAAATTTAAAAATAATATACAACCACACATCACACATACATGCACGCATATATACATGTACACACACTTAATCTCTCTCTAAAAACTACCTCCCCTTGGGCCCTTTTAATTTTTCTTCCCCTTAGACCCTTTAAGAAGCCATGTTATCATCACGAGAAGAAATAAAAAAGAAGTGTGAAAGAGAGAGAAATAGGGCACAAGAAGGAACATGAAATCCTCCCCCAAGAAGAAAAGTGAACCTAAATAGGAAGAAGAGCCAACAACAAACACAATCGAAGCTAGCAAAATCCCGACTCAAACGGACTCCACATCTCCCTCTAACGCACAAAATATTTCTCCAACCATGCTACAAACAACCAAGGTAGAGATGACCTAGAGGTCACATACCATGGTCAGCATTATCCCAACAATCTGAAATTTCACCTCGAAGCTACACAAGCTCTGTCATGCTTTACTCCTTTCCATCGCCATTGCCATGTTTAAGAAAATGGGTCAAATAGCCACCAATTTTTCAAAAAGAGGCTCAAGCAACGCTTGTATCCATTCAGCCATGTTTGGGCTATATCTCAAATCATGTGCATTCTTGTATCCGCCAGGGGGGGATATATATCAAAGGGGCCTCATGCATATATGTATGAAAGAGGCATAACATGAATGCACAATGCCTTACACAACTCAACAAAATGAGGAGATGGCATGTTGCAAGCTAGGATTTGCCTCATATTTTTTTGTTAGATGCAGTTATGTATGCCACTTATGTGCTAAATAGATTTCCCACTAAGGCCTTACAGATAATTACCCTTTGTGAAGCTTGGAATGAAGGGAATCCTCTGTTACTCATTTATGTGTGTTGTAGTTGTCTTGCTTATGCTCTTGTGCATGAGCAACAAAGTAATAAGCTAGATGATACGATGGTAAAATGAGTTTTTGTGGGGTGGTATAGGCCATCATTCGGCCACAAAGCGGATTTTGGTGAGAGTATAATGGTTTGTCTTTTTTGAGAACTCAGGTCAACCCCTGGTTTTATACAAAAAACAAAAAAAATGCATTCTCACATAATGATTGAAAATCACCTAGAATTTCAACCTTCAACTTAGCCTATTGATGAGGCAATTTTAGATGATGCAATGGAAAAGGACAACCATATAGGCATCCAAGAGTATGGCTAGTGCAATACTTATGAGTAGCAAATTAGCTACTCCTTTGCCTAGTAGGGTATATGTAGGTTCTCATTATGCATCTTATTCTTTTGGAGAATTTAAGAGGAACCTGTATCCTTTGGAAGTAGAGGAAAATTAACATGGGCGGATACAAGCCATGCAGGATGTATGATTCAATTATAAAAAATGACACTTGATAATTGGCAGATTTGCCTTACCGTGGAAAAGCCATTGGTATGAAGTGGGTTTATAAGCTTAAGCTTAATGATGATGGCGTTGTTGATATCTACAAGGCAAGGCTTATTGTAAAGGGTTATGCTTATGTAAGAAGGGCGTAGATTATGATGAGACCTTTGCACCCATGTCTCATATGATTACAACCATGTGTATTATTGCATTGGCAGCCCATCATGGTTGGGGTGTACATCAGTTAGATATTAAGCTTGCCTTCTTAAATGGTGTTTTGCATGAGGAGGTTTATGTAATTTAACCTCGTAGTTTTGTAGAGAAGAAACTCGCGGTTTTATTGAGAAGAGATTGGAGTCTAAAGTATGCAGGTTAAAAAAATCTTTATATGACCTTATGCTAGCTCCCAGAGCCTGATGGTATAAGAAGATAAATACACACTTGAGTTGCAAATGGTTTTTGCAACACTCCAATTGGGAGTACCCTCTATGTAAAGAGGAGTGATGATTGTTTTTTGGTCATCATTTTATACGTTGATAACATGCTTCTCAGATGCCCTAAGAGAATATTCTTGCCTTCAAGGTTGAATTGCAGTTGCCATTTTTTGAGATGATAAATTTGGGTTCGTTGCATTATTATTCGGGCATACTATTTATGCAATGTGATGATGGTATTGTAATGTTGAAGTCAAATACAGAGACTGCGTACATGTTTTGGTCTTGAAGACTATAAGCTTGTTGTTACACTAGTATAGGCAAGCGTTAGGCTTAGTGTGTAGGATGTCGGCAAACCATTTGATGTATTATCAAGAGGCTATTGGGTGCCTCATTTATGTATGCAATACGAGGCTAGACATTCAGTTTGAGCAGGTTTATGCAGAGTCTTGGAAGTAAGCATTGACAGGCTGCCAAGCGAGTTTTTTAATACTTACATGGCACTCAACCCCTTGGGATATTCTATGCTAAGGGGGGTGATATTCAGTTGCATGCTTTCGATGACTTTGATTGGGCTGAATATTATGACACGCGAGTGTTTACTAGTAAACACACGAGTGTTTAGCTATTAGGTGCCTCATTTATCTATGCGTGCCGAGTCTTGGAAGTAAGCATTGGTAGGCTGCCAAGCGAGTTTTTCAATACTTACATGGCACTCAACCCCTTGGGATATTCTATGCTAAGGGGGGTGATATTCAGTTGCATGCTTTTGGTGACTTTGATTGGGCTGAATATTATGACATGCGAGTGTTTACTAGTGGCTTCTGCTTTCATCTTGGTGATCATGTATATCGTGGCTCAACAAGAAGCAATTGTCGACAATGGCCACTTTGAGCTATGAAGCTAAGTACAAGGCATCTTTAAACAACGAGTGTGGAGTGTTTATGACTCAGACGCCTTTTGAAAATTTTTGGAGCAATCCCCCACCTCCATCTTTAATGAAAGCCAAAGTGCATTATCCGTTGCAAGGAACCCATTGTTTCATGCTCGCACAAAGAACATTTTTTGATTATGTCAAGGAGAGGCTTATTGCAGGAGAGATTATCCTAGCTTATGTCTCTACACACAACAATGTCACAAGTGTGTTCATAAAGGCTCTCGCACACAAGAGAAGTTTGAAGCTGTGTTCGCAAAGCTTTGTGCTTATTACCATTTGGGGATTGATCAGCCACATGATCTTTGTACATGTTCATATCATACTACAGAGAGAAGATTTATATGGTAGTGATGTGTGGACATAAGCTAATAATGGGTCGGGATATTTTTTTCCTACTTCGGTCTTTTCCCCCAAGCATGTGTACACACTCTTATGAGTGTTTGTAAGTGATCTTATCATGTCACTTCACTCGTATTTCACTCATATTATCATCAATCTACTTTGAGTGTTGTGCTTCTCTGTCTCTCTCCTTGCTTGATGCATATGTGCGTTTGTTGCTACCTTTGTCTCCACAATCCAACAAACTCCACCTTTGCATCCTTGGCCGCCTTTGCATCCTTGGCCATGACCAAACCATCATTTTTTTCCCTTGATACTAAGGTTCTTCTTGATGTTTTGTTTGCAACCTTATCGCCATAAGGTACTTGACTTCTTGCCTTCATTCCTCTACCTTCTTCGCATAAACTATTAGTAGCTTAAATGGTGCAAATTGCTATGGGTGGTTGTGAAGTAATTTCTAAAGTGGATGCTTACATAGGGCAATTTGAATAAAGGTGGAACACTCCACTCATTGATGCTACCTTTGTTGTACCTTGTTTCCAATACTTCAATTGCCACCACAATCAAATTACTTCATTGGATGTCTTATTCGTATTGTGTTGTTGTATACATAAAAATGCATATGCCTCTTTCGTTCTTGCACCACCTTGCCCTTGATCCTCTTAGCCACTACCTCCCGTATACCCTGGCATGTTGGAAACTAGAGCTATATTTGGTTGCCGAGATACGAATCCTTTATGGATTAGCAAACATGCCTCTTGGGTAAAGTCCAGACAATGGCTCTTAGAATTGCACTTGTGGACTTTGTGGACCTTAGAGCTATGGTTTTGGTGGCCCCCTTGTCCCATACATGTACTTCTCAGTGTCATGATTCCCCAATCTATCATAGTAGGACCTTCTCTCAATCCTAGAATAGGAGCACTCATTGGATGTATGCGATTGAGTAGGGATGCCATGTTTGACGCTCAAGAGTAGTTTAATATATGCCAGTGAAGGATTCTATAGAGGTTGAAGCAAAGAATGAGATGGGTACCTTAAATTTTGAGTAGCAATCACATGCACATACTGGACTAGGAGAGTTTTCCAACAACGGGTCTATTGTGAGTCGATCTTGGTGAGGCAGGTTGAGGCATACGCTTGATCACGTTAAGGGTGTGATTTTCACGTGTTAGAATTAGTAAGCTTTAATTATTCCTATAGCATGGTCACTAACAACTATCTAATGTAACCGACACTTGTACTTTATCTACACTTCGACAATGGAGACACACAACCACGAAGTACTTATTTGGACTATTATCCCTAGGCTTCTTATCTTTGGGACAAATTGCAATGAACTTATGCACCCATAATCCTACAAGTTGAAACCACGTGATATTTGATGCGTGTAGGTTATATCCCATATCTTTGTGGCTCATACCAATTGCCTATAGTGCTTCACCTCGCATAGATGGGTTGGTCCCATAACCCTACAAGTTGCAGCCAGGTGGCATATGTTGCACATAGAATATCTTTGTGGCTCATATACCAATCTCCTATAGTGCTTGTAAGCACATAAAGAATTCTCTTTGTATGAATTCCCTTCTTTATGTTGCATTAAGAGCTATGTTAAACCCATCAACCACCTCTAGTATGAACCTCTAAGCAACACGCCTCTTAATGCTTTAACTTCTGCCTTCATTGGCCCACTAACTCTTCTTCTTTTGTTGATGTTCTAATTATAGCACCAACTCTCAACTTCATGTATGTTTTATCAAAGAACAAGCTAAATGCTCTCACTTTCTTATTTTTTCACTTTTTAACCTATTTTTTGCTCTGTGTTAGGAGTTTGTAACTTCAATTGTGATGCTTTCATGTGTAAAGCATGGCTAAGCACTATTAACACTTCAAGGTGTGAAGCATGCATGGCTAAGCTCACTGTTCACAACCAAGGCTAGTGTAATACCATGTCATCATTCACTTTGAGAGGAACACATCACCATTCACTCTTTTGAATGCATGTCATCATTCACTTTTTTAAATGCCATATCATTTGTTGTTCAGTGGTCACCATTCACGTTTGTGAAGGTCACAGCACCATGCAAAAACATGGTAACAACACGCAGTGAAATTCTAGCCAGAACGGTAGGAAAAAAGAAGAAGGGATAGCTGGACACTTCAAACTGAGTCACTGAAGAGCAAGAGATCTCAAGCTAAGACTAATCATGTGGTCATGACCAGGGAGACTACCTCTAATCTAGGTTGCCATGGCTCAAACCTGGAGCATGCTATTCAGCATACCCTGCTGCCAGCTGCACGGATGTAATACAGGGAACCTGCTACACCTGAAACCCAACCAACTCTTCTCCATCAGAACCTTACAAACTCCTCCCCATTAGAACCTTGCAAGACTCCTCACAAGCTGATGAGAACATTACCGTAATTTTTCCCATCACCAGCAGTTCCCCAAAATAAACATGATGGCAATTTAGTGTTAACAACAATGTTCAGCATGATGGCAGGTAATGCAATGTAGAACATGCATTGCTATAAGAGCCTCTGCAAGGAGGGACTGTTTGCAATACAGTAGAGAGAACTTGCTTGGGTATTTGATAGGGAGGGATGGTTGGTATCATGACCAGTGGTTGTTCCACATTTGGCAGTATCAATACATTACAGTGACACATCACAGTGATGCAGCCCAACATACCATCAACTCATTAAAAAGCCTCACTTATAAGTTCATCACTTGCTCATTACTCATTTAGTTATCGCAATCTTCAGATCAAATATACTTTGCAAACATGTATGATAAAAAGGGTGGGTCAAAGTATACAATTTTGTACAAGACCGGACCAGCCCTTTGCTTCATAGAACACATACGAGAACAATCTCAAAGTCTCCACATGTCTCTATCGTGCTGGACTCTGCTTCTGGACCTGCCACAAGCACAACACATCAATGTAAACGTTTCCATCATAAGAAAGTGCATATCAATGTAAACCATGCTCATGTATGTGTATGTGTATGTGTATGTGTGTGTGTGTGTGTACACTTGCCCCCATGTGTGTGTGTATAGATGATAGACTGTCTCACATGGATGTGAACATCTTCTACATTCCCGTGCACTTCTGGACAGATTGTCAGTACACCTTCATTTGAGATTTGTGGGCAGATCTTTTGGAAAATTCTTTTAGCTATTTGGCAGCATTTCCCCTTGCTTGCCAGAATTTGATACTTTCATTGCATGGACTAGATTTTGGGCCCTACGGTCCATCTATCACGCAAGAAATCAGCTGATCTTTGCCATACAAGATATTCCCTGTTTTGCTTTCTTTAAGAGATCCCTTCTTTTATCTCTTCGGGATTCTTTTGACCTTGGAGATCTTCCCTTGCATCAGCTACAAGTGTTCTTTGACTACTTTTGAACTTTAGCTATCTCGTACTTGGGCAACTGGGTTTGTAACTTCCCTTGTGTTTTCTGTAGTTTGTTTGTGGGTTTTCCCCTCCACTTGGAGGTTTCCCACTTGTAATATACCATGTTACAAAAAAAAGTGTGTGTGTACGCATGCTTGAGTGTGTAACACACATACACACACACGGGCATGGATTTGTATGTGTGTACACATGGACATGTACACACACACACACACGGGCATGGATTTGCATGTACACATGGACATGCGTACACACACACAACACACAACACACACACACACACACACACACACACAAAATATGCAAATCCAAGCCAATTGTACCAATAGTCCATTGTTCTGCCAAAAATACTCCAGGCGAGGCTTCACAAGATCAGCTTCTTCCTCAGTGGACTTGTTCATTTTGTCAGTAGACGTCATGGCAGTAAACTTCTCCAAATATTCTGCAGCTGAAAGAGAAGTAGAGGTCAGGGCCTTTCTAGTCGGTTCCCCTTTCTTATTAATATGCATGGTTTCCTGCTCATTGTCTACAACAAGCATCTGCCTGTTGCCTGAAACCGGTCTACATTGATCAACCACAATTGGTGACATATTGTCTCTGCTAAAGCTGTAGTCTTGAGTCCAGGAGAGTAACTGGGGAACCTACATAAGGAAATATTTCAAATCAGTAGTTATACTTCAAAACAGTGTTTGATAAGATCACTTGAAGGAACTTGAGGATGAAAATAGTACCTGGTCTCTAGCCCCCATCAACGGCCCAAATTCGCTCATCCGTATACTGTTACTGTTCTCTGGAGTCAAGGTAGCAAGAACTTGCACTACAAAGGTCATAGTGGGTCTGGATTCTGGATCCATTTGTAAGCAAAGCCATGCCAAATATGCCATTTTTTGTGCATCATCTACAGGCAAACCTTGCTTCAAAGCTGGGTCAACCAACTCATTTACAAGCCTTGTATTGTGTCGTAGCAAAGGCAAAGCCTGCATGTGGATCCAAAGACACTTCACTTAAAAAAAACTTTTGCATTGAAAAAACAGAGCAAAACACACAAAAGGAAACCAAACACCTCAGTCAAAGCTCAAAATTGGTGCATCTAAACTGCCCATGATGTATGTAAGATTCTTCCCTCCAGCTTTTGAGGTGTACAGGTGTAAGAACCTCCCCTTCTGATCTTGTAATTATTCCTCTCTTTGAAATAAAAGAAAGATTCTGTTTTAACCTAGAGAGAGAGAGAAAATGTCTAGAGGGAGGAGTCCAAAATTGAGATATTTTTGGATATAAAAATCCTCCTAGTGTCTAAAATGGTTTCCCTTGAAACAGAAATTCAAAAAGAACTTTCCAATGTGCAATTGGAATTAATTGAAAATAGGTAAAAAGGACCTTAACCTAAGGGTCCAGATTTTCAGAAATTTTTGAATTATGCTCCAATTAAGGTTCCTATAGGCCAATAAGATCAATCCAAGTGTGGGGAGAAGATAAATCCAATTTATAAAAGAAAAACCCCCAAAAATGAATAAATGCTCACATAAGATGAAGAGTTGACTAAGGACAAGGTTTATTAGTAAAAAACTATGAGTATTACTAAAAAAATGAGATATTTTAGATATAATGATTCAATTTTGACACCTTGGTAAGGAGAAGGGGACTCTTCAAGGAGGCGCCTATTTCACATGTGTGGTGGAGTTTTAAACTCAAAAATATTGTGATATTTTTATCTCTCCTCTCTCCTAAATCAAACCAAATCAAAAGGGAGCCAAACTAGGTCCAAATCTTGTCCAAATTCAGCCAAACTGAACCTGAAAAATTCTAGAAACTAGTTGGACTTGGTTAAAGGCCTCCCTCACCTATAAATAGATCCTTAGCCCTTTGTAAAAATATATGAGAACTATATCATGCCAGTATTATACTGAAATAATGATTAAAAAAAGAATACCCATAATATTGAAATGCAATTAATTAAATGTAAAAAAGAGGAATTCCCATGGTATTTGAGAAATCTTGTCCAAATTCAGCCAAACTGAACCTGGAAAATTCTAGAAACTAGTTGGACTTGGTTAAAGGCCTCCCTCATCTATAAATAGATCCTTCGCCCTTTGTAAAAATATATGAGAACTATATCATGCCAGTATTATACTGAAATAATAATAAAAAAAAGAATACCCATAATATTGAAATGCAATTAATTAAATGTAAAAAAGAGGAATTCCCATGGTATTTGAGATCCAATAAATTAAATGAGAAGAATCAAAATTTTTAGTATAATTCAATTTATGATTATTTGTCAAAAGTGAAAATATGGGTAGAATTGATTTTTGTAAATCCCATGAATCCTTTTATTCAAAAGAGGAATATTGAATATAATTCATTTGAGAAATTGAGAATGAATATGAAAATAGTCGTCGAGAAAAAGAACCTTTAATTAGGCCAAGCAATTGGCAGAAATTTAGAAGAAGTCCCATTATCGGGATCAACCTCGAAAAAGCTATTAAATGGGAAGAGCATGTGAATAGATGAGATAAGGTGAAAATAGGATGTGATAAGATGTGTATGGGATGTGATAGGATGTGATAAGATGTAAACGAGATGCAATATAATAAAAAAGGATGTGATAAGATGTGTATGGGATGTGATAGAATGTGAATGGATGTCATAAGATGTGTAGGGGATGTGATAGGATGTGATAAGATGTGATGTAATAGGAATGAATGTGGATGTGTATGTGGAAGAATGGATGTGGATGTGTATGTGAAAGGATGTGATATTCATGTGAGTGAATGAATGAGATGTGATGTGATGTGAATCGGGATGTGAATGAATGAGATGTGATGTAAATTGAGATAGATGTGAATGCATGAGATGTGATGTAAATTGAGATAGATGTGAAATGAATGAGATGTGATGGGATGTGAATATGGGTTGATGCGAGTGGATGAGATGTGATGTAAATTGAGATAGATGTGAATGAATGAGATAGAATGTAAATTGAGATAGATGTGAAATGAATGAGGTGTGATGGGATGTGAATATGGGTTGATGCGAGTGGATGAGATGTGATGAGAATAAATGAGGAAAGATGTGATGAGATGGAAAATGATGTGATTGAATGAGAATCGGTATACATATGAATTGGATATGGATTAAGTAATGTGGACGGATGTGGAACAATGTGAAAGACGAGAGTTCATTATAAGAATTGTATTTATGACCTGTTTTTCAATGACTGTTAGGGAGGCATTTTTGACCGTCTTGTGAATGAGATCGTGGTAACCTAACTGATAAAGTTGAAACAGCTGACGGAGAGTCAATGAAGGACGTCTCGCGTAGCAAGGTCGGCCGAGGTCTTGACCAGCCTCAGTTCGATTTAAATGGTGAGCATCCGGTACGGTAGATGAGGGACCAAGGAAGCGGCCTATGAGTGAAGCGCTGGGTCACCTACGAAGGATCCTAGAGGGTGCTCACCATACGGTGCGCGGGCTCTGGGTCGCCAAAGATACCCACACGTGCATCGTGGAAGATATTGGAACAAGGAGTAAGAGTTACTTTCTAAAACCGGGCATGGATCTGGTTGATAGACCTTGCTGGTCCTCAATGGATGAGTCCATGGCTCTTTTATATGGATCTGTTGGTTGATCTTGCTGATCTTCAACGGAGATTCCATCTTGATTTTTATAAGTGAATATATTGCCGGTTACTATGAGCTAGGAACTATCGAAAAGGCCCCTGAGTGGACAGGTGGTGAGCGTTCTGGTTGCCAATGATGCCATAGATACACCGATGAAGGAATGATTGGAAATAAGCATTCAACCGGAGATTTTGAGGATTATAATCAGTGACACTATGGTTTCATTAAATGATTGTTTTAAAGATAGCTGAATCTGTGAAAAAGACAATTTCATATTGGATGTGTAAGTGGTGTGACTGGCGTTAAATTTGCATAAATATCCGGCTAGGAGGCCGGGTCCCTGTTACCCGGGACAAAATCTAATCAAATTCCTAATTGGATCCCATCACTATAGTGGTTGGGCGGTTGGCTAACCCATGGGACTGGATGGGGTTAGGCTGGACTGATGGATCCGTAAAATAATACTCAATTCTGTTATAGTACGATAGATGAAGTAAATCACGGATAGTAATTGTTCTATGGAAAAAGAATCAACGGCTGTGCCTCTCGATGGAAAAAAAAGCGTTGGTTTCTATGATCCAAGTGCAAGCTTCTTCCTTGATCCGGCCAAGTGACTCAAAGGTTTGGTCGGATCAATTTAGTCAGTAATGACCCTGACTACGTTAGAGTACAAATATCCTGGTGGAATCGCCCGTGCTTTCCGGTAGGGGGAAGTTTTTCTGGATTCGGTTTTTGAAGAACCAAGGGATTAGTCTCTTGACCGGATATCCGCGGACGAGATCCTGCCCCGCACAAGGAGTGCTACTTCTGCTGCTAGCACCCCCGAATCCGTTGTGCGGAGAAGACAGGGATCTTTCAGCTAGTATCAGAGCGAATTGACTAAAGTGAATCAACTGAAAAGCCAAAAATGTCAAAAATTTATGAAGTAACAGTAAAAAGTTATAATTGTGTGATGAAATTCATACAAATTGATATTCAGACTGAAATTCATAAATTAGTAATTGGGTCTTCACATGGAAGTTCCGCAATCGTATGGAATCCCTGACTTGCTTGAGGCCTAGTCATGATGGTATTTACCTTATAATTCCAAGGACCGTAACTACCCGTATATACCGAGGGTATAACTGCAGCTCTTTACTGGCAGTATATACGAGTAAATCTAAGACCTTGAAATTATAAGCAAAAATGCTATCCGGATAATGAATTCAAATGTGGTTGATATGATTTTAAAATTCTGGTTAAGAATTGATGAGATGATTTGGATTCTGATTGAAAAAAGATGATTCCTGAATTTTGGTTGAAAAGCGATCAGTTGAACAAAGCCACAATGAGGATGAATGGGACAAGTCCCTGTGATGATGTTCGTAACTAGAATGACGATAATGACTTCAGCAAATCACTACGAGATTAGTGGATTGTGCTAACAGATTGTTACTGTTAACACTTGACCTAGTGGATCCAGTTAAGGGATGACAAATTAAAAACCTGCACAACTGAAACTTCCATGGAGGAATGTTCAGATGGAATTTTTGGTCTGATGGACCATTATTGTGTTAAGAATATGAATGATATGTTCTGAATGAATTGTTATCTGATAATGAGTTCTATATAAGGGATCTTTATCCCATGAGTCTATGGAGAGCTGACCAATCTAAAGAACCCCAGAATCAGTTGGATCTAAAGTCGGATTTGAATTGTAAATAAAAGGACTTAACAAGAATTTTCGTATTGATAGGATCATGGATTGAGGTCGTCATGGTAGGAATGATAACCCCCAACTCGATGAGAAAGAGCTCGACTTGGATGTTCGTAAAACTCTTCATAGATCGCACCCTGGACCTTTCAAGGGTGAAGGGAAAAACTTGAGCGAGACTGTGGAGAAGTGAATCGAAGCAATGGAAGAGTACTTCGATGTCACCGGGAACAATGAGAAGAGTAAAATGGCTCTTGCAAGGCTGAAGATAGTAGAAACAGCCAGAGTAGCATGGAGAAACCACTGCGAGACAAACCGTATGGATCGAAACACTCAGACATGGAATGATCTCAAAATTTACTTAAGGAAGAGATTATGTCCTCCCGGCTTTTTGGAAACAAAGATGAACGAATTCTTAGAGTTAATCCAGGGGAGCACAACTATTGAAGTATATCACCAAACATTCGCTCTCCTCCTCAAATACTTGCCACCGCTGGATGAAGAACAGCTGATGGCCAGGTTCATTCGGGAACCAAACGAACCTTTGAATATCCTAGTGAAGAATGCCAAGCCAGTTTCCATGGCCGAAGCAGTGCGGATGGCGAAGAATTTCGCCAAGGCCTTTGATGTCAAGGTCTCGCCGAAGCTAGCACCATCACCTTTCAAAAGGTTTTTAGCTCCAGAAGATGATTCCAACCTTCCACCGTCTAAGAGATATAAGGGTCAAGCCCAGGATATGGGAAGTTCCAGAATGGAAGAAATGTCCTTATCCCGGAACTCAATCCCTTGGAATTCAACTTCAGAAGTTCCACCCTTGAACAAGGGAGTGAAATGCTATAGCTGTCAAGGATCTGGACATCGCAATATGGAATGCCCAACTCTTTTTGGAACAAGGTTTTCAAGGCGAGAAAAATCAGGGATTAAGATTCCAGACTCCATCTCCTTTCTTCCAGAATAATCAGGTTTCTTTTCACCAAAATCAGAGAAATCCCAGAGGTAGACCCTCTAACCAACCCGCAGTTTCAATCCAAAGTAATGCAAGACCTCCGCCTCAGAATAGGGGAAGTCAAAGAGAGATGTTCCCAAATCGGCCATCCACTTCCAAGGCCGTAACGCTGGAAGTGATTGAAGAAGAAGAAGATGATGAAAGAGATCATACTCCACCTACGAGATGAGGACATCTCGTGTTTTTTAAGTGGGATAGGATGTAAGATTCCTCCCTCGAGCTTTTGAGGTGTACAGGTGTAAGAACCTCTCCTTCTGATCTTGTAAATTATTCCCCTCTTTGAAATAAAAGAAAGATTCTGTTTTATCCTATTTTGATCTAGAGAGAGAAAATGTCTAGAGGAAGGTAGTCCAAAATTGAGATATTTTTGGATATAAAAATCCTCCTAGTGTCTAAAATGGTTTTCCCTGAAACAGAAATTCAAAAAGAACTTTCCAATGTGCAATCGGAATTAATTGAAAATAGGTAAAAAGGACCTTAGCCTAAGGATCCAGATTTTCAAAAAATTTTGAATTATGCTCCAATTAAGGTTCCTATGGGCCAATAGGATCAATCCAAGTGTGGGGAGGAGGTAAATCCAATTTATAAAAGAAAAATCCCCAAAATGAGTAAATGCTCACATAAGATGAAGAGTTGACTAAGGACAAAGTAAAAAACTATGAGTATTACTAAAAAAATTGAGATATTTTGAGTATAATGATTCAATTTTGACACCTTGGAGAAGGGAGCTCTTCAAGGAGGCGCCTATTTCACATCGCCTATTTCACATGTGTGGTGGAGTTTTAAACTCAAAAATATTGTGATATTTTTATCTCTCCTCTCTCCTAGATCAAACCAAATCAAAAGGGAGCCAAACTAGATCTTGTCCAAATTCAGTCAAACTGAACTTGAAAAATTCTAAAAACTAGTTGGACTTGGTTAGAGGCCTCCCCTACCTATAAATAGATCCTTAGCCCTTTGTAAAAATATATGAGAACTATATCATGCCAGTATTATACTGAAATAATGATATTTTCTATTATCCTCTACAAATTAAAGAGATTGGAGCTTCTCTCTCTCTTCAATCTTCCTTGGAGACTTCATTAACATACCAAACCAATGGATTGGTTGGGAGCCTCTACTGTGATCAAAGAATCAATTAATTTAGGAGATAAAGTGTGGATTATTGTCTTCTTTTTCTTAAATCTCTAAATGTTTCTCTTCTCAACCCCTATCAAGCTTGAGAAGCATTAAATTGAATGGCTTTTGAATACTATTGAAGTTCTTTAATGTATTGTAATGAAGAAATACATAAATTTTCATTTATGCTTAATTTATAATGGTTTTTAAGCATTTCTCTCTCTCCACCAAAGAATGGTCATTTCTATGACCTATTCTCAATTCGAATGAAGCTTCTCAAATCATGAAGCATTTCTCTAATCTAAAAGTAATTTCTATGCTTGTCTAATTGGAGGCCCAAAATAATAGCTTTTTAATACTTTTATGCTATTAAATTTATGATAAAATTAAGAATCAATCCATGATCGGATAATGATCCAATTAGTAGTTATTCTAATCACAGAGATATTACTAAACTTTATGCTTTCAAATTATTTAAGAATTATCAGTAATAGCAGCGGAGCTATGGTAAAATTTTTGAAAAAATTAACACATAAATCATTTTCATTCGTAATATAAAAAGAGGACTTCCTCCCATATTCTAGGATTAATCATCCTAGATTAATTGAATGATTCTCATTATAATCATGAAAAATTTAATTTTTATGTTTATGCATAAATAGTTAATTAGAAAAAAGATAAATTTCTAGTAATCCATTTTTATGTTAAAAGAGTAATCCCCATGACAATGGAAATCCATGTATTCCAATGAACTAAGAGAAAAAATTGTGATGCTAAAATAATGTATATTTTATTTAAAAATTAAAGAAGGATTCTAGTTAAATTTATCTTTTTGTATAGATAAGTTTAAATGATGAAAGAGAAATTCCCACCATATTGGAATTCAAATATTTAAATGAGAAAAGTATAATTTTTAGCATATTGAATTAATGGGTATTTTATTTTAGATGAAATTACTTTATGAGAAATATTTTTATGTTAAAAGAGGAATTCCTATGACATTTGGAATTCCATCATTGAGATGGAAAAAGAGAAATTCCTAGTATATTGAAATTAATGAGTATTTTAATTAAATTCAAAGATAAAATTTAGATAAATTTATTTTATCTATGAGAAATATTTAAATGTTAAAAGAGGAATTCCTATGACATTTGGAATTCCATCATTCCTAGCATATTGAATTAATGGGTATTTTATTTTAGATGAAATTACTTTATGAGAAGTATTTGATGATAAAAGAGGAATACCCATGACATTGAAATGCAATTAATTAAATATAAAAAGAGGAATTCCCATGGTATTTGAGATCCAAGAAATTAAATGAGAAGAAGAGAAATTTTTAGTATAATTCAATTTATGATTATTTATCAAAAGTGAAAATATGGGTAGAATTGATTTCTGTAGATCCCATGAATTCTTTTATTCAAAAGAGAAATATTGAATATAATTCATTTGAGAAATTGAGAATGAATATAAAAATAGTCGTCGAGAAAAAGAACCTTTAATTAGGCCAAGCAATTGGCAGAAATTTAGAAAAAGTCCCATTATCGGAGTCGACCTCGAAAAAGCTATTAAATGGGAATAGCATGTGAATGGATGAGATAAGGTGAAAATAGGATGTGATAAGATATGTATGGGATGTGATAAGATGTAAACGAGATGCGATATAATGAAAATGGATGTGATAAGATGTGTATGGGATGTGATAGAATGTGAATGGATGTGATAAGATGTGTAGGGGATGTGATAGGATGTGATAGAATGAAAATAGAATGTGGTAAGATGTGATGTAATAAGAATGAATGTGGATATGTATGTGAAAGAATGAATGCGGATGTGTATGTGGAAGAATGAATGCGGATGTGTATGTGGACGAATGGATGTGGATGTGTATGTGAAAGGATGTGATATTGATGTGAGTGAATGAATGAGATGTGATGTGAATCGGGATGTGAAGGAATGAGATGTGATGTAAATTGAGATAGATGTGAAATGAATGAGGTGTGATGAGACGTGAATATGGGTTGATGCGAGTGAATGAGATGTGATGAGAATAAATGAGGAAAGATGTGATGAGATGGAAAATGATGTGATTGGATGAGAATGGGTATACATATGAATTGGATATGGATTAAGTAATGTGGATGGATGTGGAACAATGTGAAAGACGAGAGTTCATTATAGAAACTGTATTTATGACCTGTTTTTAAATGACTGTTTTATGTCAAAAATGTTGGGGAAGTATTTTTTACCGTCTTGTGAATGAGGTCATGGTGACCTAACTGATAAAGTTGCAACAGCTAACGGAGAGTCAATGGAGAACGTCTCGCATAGCAAGGTCGGCCGAAGTCTTGACCAGCCTTGAATCGATTTAAATAGTAAGCTTCCGGTACGGTGGATGAGGTTTATGAAACCGGGCATGGATCTGGTTGATTGACCTTGCTGCTGGTCCTCAATGGATGAGTCCATGGCTCTTTTATATGGATCTGTTGGTTGATCTTACTGATCTTCAACGGAGATTCCATCTTGATTTTTATAAGTGAATATAACGAGGTGACTGATAGGTAAGTGGCCTTGCTATAGAAGTCATCAATTCCTCTCCAAGCACGGTTCACCTCAAGGAGGAAGAGATTGGACCATGTACCTCTAATTGGGGTACTAGATGAACTGTCATAAAGGCTCAAAACCAAACCGAAACAAGGAAAACTCTTTGCGACTGTGGATCCATATACAGCCTTGTCTCGCATCTCAAAGCGCGTGAACAGATCATGATCTGAACAATGGCAATGCGCACACATCTACTGGAAAGGTGGTAATCTGCCCATCTGAGAGAGGATCCCTCTAGTCATCCTCATATACCATCCTGCCCAGGAGCTCCCCTAGATTTATGGATGAAGTGAGTCTCACTTGGGAAGGGTATGCGAAGAGGAAAAGGGCTTGTGAAATGAGGGAGATAAACCATTCTTGGCACTAGGTTTTCAAGGCTTTTATAACAATTGTTTATTAAGAAAACCAACTCTACTGATTTGCCAAGGAATTCGATAACCTTTAATCTTACCCATATAACAAGGCTTTCTTGTCCCGATGGGACACTCTTATCCACAGGTTTGCGTCCACTGATAAGCTCCAAGAGAACTACCCCAAAGCTGAAAACATCCGATTTGACGGTGGCTCTCCCCATCATCGCATACTCGGGGGCAAAGTAACCAAAAGTTCCCAACATCTGTGCTGGAGAGCTTGGGCATGCATTGGAATCCATCTCCTTCACGATTGTTGCCATTCCAAAATCTGCAACCTAAAAGACACTAACGTGAATATGACAATACAAAAAAACTCTCTCTCTCTCTCTCTCTCTTCAGCTTTCAGCTCTTAGCTCTCTTAGGATGTTACTATTTTCATTCTTTCTTTCAGATTTGTTATGGTGAGACATCATCATCATCAGTTGTACCTTGTTTTGGTCTCATGGGCCATTTTGGCCTTTAGGAGATGTTAATATATCTTTCTTTCTTTGTGTGTGTGTGGGACAGAGGGTGGAGTATGCATCTCCGTCGGTTAGCGGCTACTGCCAGTAGTGGTCAACTCTGGCATCATTGTTACTGGACGCGCCCAATCGGTGACCATCAGGATTGGAGAGGACCGTGTGGGATTCCTAAATGTATATGCGCCGAACGCGGCAACCAGTAGGGCCACCTTCTGAAGTACAATTTATCAATCCTTGCCACAGGCATATTTCTGGTGTATGGGAGGGGATTTTAACATGCTAGAGTAGGCAGAGAACAGACTCGGAGGTGGCATGGCTATAGCAGCTGGTGTAGATTACTCAGCTTGGGAGGAGCTCATTTTGGCTCTCGGGGGACAGGACCTTTGGCATCTTCTAGAGTTTGGCCGCAGCCCTGGGAGTCTGAACTTTTATATGGCCCTAACCTCTCCAGATTAGATCGGTTCTATGTAGATGAGTGGGCTTGTGGTCGTGGTGGCATGATTGGTATTTTGGCAGGAAATTCTTTCTCCGATCATGCACCGGTTATTCTCTCCCTCGAGGACCCCTAGAGGCAGGACAAACATTTGAGTACCCAAATTCCAGATAGCCTCATCCAGGACTCTGAGATTTCCAGCAGAATTGAGGGGATTTGGGAGGGCCTAGGATTTTAATCAGGAGCAACCCCAATCGCCTTGGATGCAGGCCTTGGAGAGATGGCAGGATATTAAGGAGGCAACGCAGAGCATATTGGCTAGCTTCCGAGAGCAAGACAGGAGCATTCGCAAGGTGAGTATGCCAGATAGCCCGTGGATTGAGAGTGAGCCGGCCGCCGTACCGAGCTCAGACCCATAGAAGAGCGGATGGTGGAGTTCAAATACCATGCTAGAGCCTTTGTTTGGATGCAGACAGGAGACAGGGTCACTAGGGAGTTCTTTGAGATTGCAAACCCACATAGGTAACGAGATGGTATCCGCAAATTGCGAGATCCATTGTTACAGACTCCCCCCATGTGAGCGCCATTGCTACAGATTTCTTCAGCTCTCTTCTCATAGGTGACCCCATATCCTCGTAAGTGCTGGATGCACGAGAGCGACTTTGGCGGCATAGGAGAGAGGTGGTTCCTCATGCTCTCCAGACCTTTCTCCTAACCCTCTTCACATATGAGGAGCTGGCGGAGGCTTTGACAGCATTACCTAGGGAGAAATGCCCAAGTGAGGGCGGGCTTCGAGTCTCCTTATTTCTCCAACACTAGGATCTCATGGAAGGCTGCCTCAAAGCTGCCTTCAATGAGATATTGGTTACAGGAGCCATGCCAGAGAGGTTGTTTGAGGGATTGAACCACTTGATTCCCAAGGAGGGTGGTGACAGATTGGAGATTTGGTAGTGGAGACCCATCACCGTCCTAGGGAATGCCTACAAAATTCAGGCTACGGCATAGCCGTAGACTGCAGCCCTTTCTCCTTGACTTGATTCAGGGTACACAGACCAACTTTGTTCAGGATCGGAGCATCCGAGAAAACATCTTCACCTTTTGGGAGGCGTCTGCTTCGGCCAAGCTGCACCAGCAAAATCTGATTGTCATTCTTCTGCATTTCAAGAAAGCCTATGACAGAGTTGATTGGGGATTTTTGGAGGGAACAATATGTAGGAGGTACGAGGTGTTTCGGGACTCTACTCGGCTTCACACAGCCAGGTTCTTATTCATGGAGCTAGAGGCAACAGATTCCCGCTCTCCCGCTTGGTCCAACAGGGCTGCCCTGTAGTGCCTTATCTCTTCGTGTTTGTCACGGAGGCCATGAGCAGTTTTCTCTCCACCCAGGAGATGGCTTCAAGGACTCCATCTTCCCATCCGTGCGCAAGAGGTGATGCTTGATTCAAAGTTCGCTAATGGCGCAGCAGCATAACTGTAGGGGGACGAGGGAAACCTCCCAAGATTCGCCGAGGCAATTGAGACCTTTTGTCGTGCTTCCGGGGTGTAAATCAATTGCACAAGTCATGTGATTTTTGGCGTAGCTCATTGTCCACCTTGACTTGGCGTCCAATTGAGGATTTTCAGTGGGTCCCAAGGGGCACTCCAGTTTGTTATCTAGGATGCCAGGTTGGCATTGATATCTCCCCCGAACAACAGCTAGCCTCTCTTCTTCTAAGCATTCGGAAGAAGCTGCTATACTCGAGCTCTTCCAGGCTTTCCTTTGCTGGCCAGAGTGTGGTGGCGAACCAGGTTCTTCTTGCCACCATGTGGTACATCACCTCCTGCTGGTCTTTCTCCCGGGCCTGTATTGGCCAGGTTTAGCGTTTGATCTGCAACTTTCTGTGGGCTAGCACCGATGACAGGAGGCCCGCCCAAGCATACGTGGTCTAGAGGGTGATCAATCAGCCACGACACAAAGGGGGCATGGGCATCATCGACTCCTCCATTCAAAGCCATGCCCTTTTGGGCAAATTGATTGTTCAAGGTCTTCATCCGGGTGGTGAGCCTTGGAAGGACTTCCTCTTGGCTAGGATCTCCACCCACAACCCAGTCTTGGGAGACCCTTGGGCTCAGAGCACAAGATGGATCTTCACAGAGATGTGGGCCCATGGAGTTGAAGTAGATACTCCAAATAGTGCCTTCTTTGTAGTAGATGAGCCAAGAACTATGATTTTGGAGCTTGTGAATCGAGGGAAAAAACAGTCTTAGTAGCTAATAAGTGAAGCTAATGATTTTGCTAACTAGATTATCCTAGGATCTATAGATGATAAAGGGATGATGGGTGGCTCTGATACCAAGTTGAATTTCATGTCTAGAAACGATTAGGGTGTGTAGAAATGGATTAGAAACTACATCTTGACATAGTAGAAATGCAAAAAAGAGATTACGACTAATGTGAAAGCTAATGACAAAAATAGAGCATAATGACAAGGCAAGAGGTTTAGCATCAGCCACTAATTGTGGCCCATAGTTTCCCCTAATCTTTTCTCGATTTGAGCACCATTTCCCTTGAAGTGAGCACCCACTTGGCCTCTTTTCTACCTCCTAGGCACCTACTTCTTTCCTCGATTTGAGCACCATTTCCCTTGAAGTGAGCACCCACTTGGCCTCTTTCCTACCTCCTAGGCACCTACTTCTGGCCCTCACATGGGCTGGACATTCCACACATACCTTCATATTTGGGCTCCTTTCAAGCCTTTGAACCATAGTCTATGACTTATGCAACTCATACAATTGATTGAGGTTCACATAGCACTCCCCCTTGCTCCTAACATTTACCCAACATCACTTGCTGACCCTGACATCACTTGCTATTTCAACACCTTTGTATGATTTCACAAGTTTCTTACACCATGGATCAATCCCACAAGTCCCACAAGAGGTGGAAAGAGAGGGGAAGCTCATGCCAGAGAGATTTTACAACCAATATCCATGCATGCATCCATCAAGCTATGCAAAGATTCAAAAGAACACAAGCAAGAGAGTAGGGAGAAGAGGGAAGAGAGCTCAGAAATATTCTATTGCAAGGGGTCTCACATGCCCCCAGCACTAAGGGTGCAATGTGACATTGGCTCATCATCAGTGCTATACTTATACAGAAAATAGTACCTTTATAGGAATATTTATTGTATGCCATGACCCCAATCACTTAACCCACTGGGAGAACAAGCACTTAGATCATCTAAGGTTAGGGCATGAGAAGTTAGTCCTTTAGGCGCATACACAAAGCATATTACAACATATAGAGGAATAGGTACATAGGCCAGCTCATGGGGCAGCCAAAAGGTATGTTATGCCTTACTTGTGATGCTATGCATCATAGGTAGCCCTTATCCCTAGTCGACGATGACAGGCTCAAAACAAGTCGGCCAGCATGGGGAAGCAGTCAGCCAGCAGCTAGATCACAAAGCGATTGTGTCACATGCACCCTGCATTGTGGTGCATTGGCCAGCCCATGGCCATAGTATATGACTTGGTTCTTGATGCTTGCATCATGGACACCCCATACATCATGTCAGCCAGCTTTAGGGGCTGAAAACAGCCATTTACAGCATTATATAGCATCTAATGTTGGGCCATAATTAATGCCAACATTTATTGCTAGGCACTAGCATTTAATGCTTATTTGTCACAAGTTGTGGTGGGCTGTAAAACAGGCCGACGGCAGCATACTAGAACCGATCATTGCATAAATCATCTCATTTCACTAATATTCAGTCAAGCAACTCAAGAGAACATGTGTGCTTAAGATCCCTAAGGTTCTTGGGGCATACAAATCAGCCTCAAGCACCCCCGTCAAGAACCCCAATGTGCTTCAGTCCAAGGCAACATAGATGATTCTCGCATCTTTAGCTAGTATATGTGCAACCCTTGAGCAGATCTGGGCTTGCATAAGTGGCTTCATAGCGTCTTCTACAATGCTATTGGGTCAGCATGTGGTTCAGCCTGCATTCGGTCTTCCTCGTCCTTGCGTTTGGCAGTCCACAGTCATCATTCACATCATTGTACAAAGTTCTTCTCTCTTAAGTAAAGTAGATTGCATAAACTCACAGGTTTAAGGAAGGTTTTGTTGCGTGTTACAACGGTCAACCTATTGCATGCTACATTGGTATTAGAGTTGCAAGTTGTGACCCAACTTAACTACCCAAGAGTGAGAGAATTCCGTGCATGGTAGAACTACGGTCAAGAAAACCACCCAAGCCTCCACAATGTCAGGAGAGACTTCTTCAAAAAGCTACAAAGAAGACATGGAAGGAGAGATCAACAAAGAAGATGCCACCAAAGAAACGCTTTCGCACTTCAATGATGACTTCATCGAAGTAATTCAAGAGAAAAAACATATTGCTCAAGCTCCAAACTGAGGCTAAAGAAAAAGAAAGAAAAAAAAACAAAGATGAAACTGAAAAAGCCAAGGAAGCATTCAAAGAAGACAAAAGGCCTAATAAAGAACTTTCAGAACTTGAAAGATTGTTCCTCATCATGAAGCAACAAAGACAAAAAGAAGAAGCCAAATGAGTTGAAGAATGAAGAGCCAAGGACACCGAACAAAGGGTTGCAGACGTCAAAAAACAATTTCTTTCGCACATCTTTGGGTTTGAACCACAGTGGTCGTGAGCAAGCTCCCGTAAGCTCCCCCCCTCTCACCTGCGCCCTCGCCCCCCAACCCGTTGTGCGCCCCGCCTTCCCCCCTCGGTCGTTTTGCCCTTTGCTCACCCACCCCCCCCCCCCCCCTACTTTCTTTCCATCCTCCTCTTGGTTTCCCCGTCCCCCTCCTCTCTCCCCTTCCAAGCAGGTTGGTGCTTTCTAGCTTCTAGGGTTTTCAGCTTTTTCGGCAAGCTTCGGCCTATTCTGGTGTTCACCCTCAAGATGACTCCATGTCAGCCGCTCCATCATCCCCGACCAAAGCCGCCGTTGCTTGCATTACCTTCTCCGAAACGGATCTACAAGTTCTTGCCACGATTGTTGCCTCACTTGTAACTTGGTTGAACACAATGCTAATCAATACACTTAAATACACTAAGGTTTGATGGACACTTGTTCAAATACAAGAAGTAAATTGCTAAATTGACAAGAGACACACAATGAGCCGGAACGGCCGACCCCTCCCTCAAATAAAGTATATTGATCTTGGGAGAATCAAGTACATAGTGTCATGGGCATTTCTGACCAGATTTCCATACCAATGCATATGAATACAGTATTGCAAACAAGTGGTTGTCGATGTAGACTTGCAACCTACACTACCTTCTCAAGTGCCCATGTTCCCTACCATCTGCTCTCTATTGTTCCACCAACACATGGTAGCAACAATCTGCAAGAGAGCACGTAGGACAAGAGAACACTACACAGGGTAAGTGATCTTGTAATCCGGTTCCTCCCTCCTACTACTTGCTCCCATATTTAAGCATAAAAGCTTACCAATAGCAAGTAGAGTCGATGACAACGGAAGTCTTCACGATGAAAGTCCTTGGAGTGTTGAGATCTTTGATTTGTCGCCTTTCTTCGCGACAAAAGTCTTCAAGAGGATGAAGGGAACCTTGGGAAAGCTTCCCCTATGGTTCAACTTGAGAAAGGAAGGCTGAAATTAGGGTTTTCAGCAAAAAGACCAGAAATTACAGCAAAAATGAGAGCTGTTTTGCTGAATTTCAGTCATTGGGAGTGAGTAGGAGAGTGATTAGCACTTGGAAAGACTCTTGGAAGCTTGGAAAACACCCTAGCAAGTTGGGTATGGCTATGGAGAGCTTGGAAATGGAGAGAAATGATGGAAAAACAGAGTTTTTAACCTCCAAAAATCTTCATGAAGAGAAAACACGAATTTTCTCTTAATAAGTAAGTGAATTGGGGTCCAATCAGGTGAAGGGACATGGGGAGATGCCCATTTATGAGTTAAAGGGGAGGATCAGGTCCTGGACATTGAGTCTTGTCCGCCTCGGGACTTCAGTGAGTGTGAACTTGGAAGCGGTCATAATTTATAAGTGACTTTTGGATGCCCAAACTTTAATGAAGTGGGAACGCACTCACTTATAAATATTGGCTAAGTCCTAAGGGCTATTTGAGCCTAGATTGAGTAATACTTACCACCTGTTCACACGCCACACAACCATGTCAGCAGACAGTTTCACACGCATGGTTCACGAGCGGGCGTCCCCTTACCCGAAACTACACATTGGTCAAGCAAGCATGAAAACAGCATGCAATTTCAATTGCAAGCAAGCACATAAAGATGTTATGCAATGCAGCATTGATATAGACAATCCCCGTTCATGAGACTATACCAAAATAGACGTGCTCCAAGCAAGTACACAAGGTACCAGACCCAATGGAACACCAATCCACCAAGCATTTCCGGGCATGTACACGGAGGCACAAGTCCCAACGGAAAGCCAAGTCTACAGTATCACATGAGTGGCATCAGTCCCCAGCATAAACAACTGCCATGGACACCAGTCCAATGTACATACATGATAAGAAAGCACGGGTGGACCAATTGGGTGGCCAAATGGTGACATCCCCCCCGGCTTCTAAACAATTGTCCGCAACTGAAAAGCATCCAAATATGTCTGAAGCACATGCGGGCAATCTTTGAAGAACTCTTCACCTACCCATTTAGCATCAATGGGAAGATAGTTCCTAAACTTCACAAGGTAACGCCTCACAACTTTGCCTGCAGAGCAAGCTTGCGTTCCTTGTGATACACAATCTCCTTTGGCTACAAGATCTCCTCAAGCTCATCCACTTTTGATGGATCCTCAATGACCATTTTATTGGGCTCCGGCCCTACATACTTGCGAAGGAGACTCACATGAAAAGCATTGTGTATGTGCCAATTACTAGGTAATGCCAGTCTGAAAGCCACTTCATTGATCTTCTCGATCACTCGAAAAGGCCCATAGTACCTGGTTGCAAGCTTAGGATATGCATCCTCTTTGCCAGGCCTCTTTGCAAGTCTTGCTTTCTCAAATTTCAGCAATACCCAATCATTCTCTTTAACATCCAATTACCTTCTATGCTTGTCGGCAACCTTTTTATGCTTGTCTCTTGCAATGGCAGTCCGCACCTGAGCAAAAGCAATATCCAAGTCTCTTACATACTCATCAGCTGCAAATATCTCATCCTTTGTGCGAAGGATGGGTGGCAAAACCACCTTACTATAAACAATCTCAAACGGGGCCTTTCCCGTAGATGCATGCACCGTGTTGTTGTATGCAAATTCCACAAGCGGTAAGTACTTCTCCCAAGAAGACTTCTGATCCGCCACATAACATTTCAAGAGATCCAACACGGCTGAATTTGCAGCCTCACTTTGCCCATCTGTTTGAGGGTGATAAGCTGATGAGAAGTCCAATTTGGTGCCCATATTATCAAATAAGGCCCGCCAAAAGAGACTTGTAGTCCTGGGATCTCTATCCCCCACAATGGACTTCGTCATTCCCTGATGCTTGAACACTTGTGCAAGATATATTTTAACCATATGCTCAGCTTTGATGGTCTTTTTGACCGGCAAGAAATGAGCTTGCTTGCTAAACCTATCCACAATTGTCCAAATTGCATCATTACCCTGTTGGGTACGTGGCAAGTCCATAATGAAATCCATTGTAATACTTTTCCATGGCTGCGTGGGAATAGGCAATGGCTGAAGCAAACCTGGTGCCTTTTGCCTATCAAATTTGACTTTTTGACAGGTGATACATGCACGTAGATGTGCCTCTATGTCCTTCCGCATACCTGGCCAAAAGAAATACCGCTCAATCGTGTGCGTAGTAGGCATTATGCCTCTATGACTAGCATATGGAGGAGCATGGCACTCATCCAAAACCTTTTGACTCATGTCAGACACCACACATAGACAATTATCTTTCATGAGATAACCCTCTTTGATCACATATGAGGCATGTGCATGACCAGCCATCAAATCAGCCCAAATAGTGGCAAAATCACATCCATATGATACAAATCACGCATGGTAGACAAGTCCCCATGAGAGGCAACCGAGATAGCTGCTACATACGGCTTTCGTGACAATGCATCGGCCACTACATTCTTCTTTCCCGGGGTGTGCAAGATTTGAAAATGAAACATAGAGAGGAAATTGGCCATCCTCATATGCTTCTCTGACAACTTAGTTTGAGTAAGAAAATACCTCAAACTCTGGTGATCTGTCTTCACAGTGAAATCAGCCCCAAGAAGGTAATGTTTCCATATAGTAAGTGCATGAATTACAGCCAAGAGCTCTTTCTCATAAATGCCAAGAGATAGCTCTGCATCATGCAATCTACGACTCTCATAAGCCACGGCATGTCCCTCTTAATTAAGGACAGCTCCTATGCAATTTCCACATGCATCACATTCCACACAAAAAGGCTTTTGCAAATCCGGAATGATCAACACTGGACCATGAGTAGTTGCATCTTTCAATTTGAGGAATGCATCTCTCTCTACAATAGTCCATTTGAACACGGCCTTCTTCGTTGTCAAATCATGTAAAGGAGAAGCAATCCATGCAAAGTGCCGAATGAACCTACAGTAGTAAGAGCATAATCCAAGAAAACTACGGATCTCATGCACTGAACTCAATTCGGACCAATTCCGAATTGCATTAATCTTTGCAGGATCCATCCGCACCCCATCTTTGAACACAATATGCCCAAGATAATGTATCTCTAACAAGAAGAACTCACTCTTCTTTGCATTTATGAAGAGTTTATGCTTATGGAGCTCTTCAAAAACAATAGCCAAATGAGATTTATGCTCTTCTTCGGTCTTCGAGAAGACTAGGATGTCATCAAAGAAGATACCTGTAAATTTCATGTACCCACAGAATATGCGATCCATCATTCTATTGAATGTAGCCAGGGCATTTGTAAGACCAAAAGGCATAACAAGATACTCATAAAGCCCAAATGCTGTCCTGAAAGCAGTTTTGTGTACATCTTCAGACACTACACGCACTTGATGATACCCGTCAATTCGGCTAAAGCATGCCGATCCATCCAACTTATTAAGGATGTCGTTTATGCGTGGAATCGGAAACCGATTCTTGATGGTAAGCTTATTCAAAGCTCTATAATCCACACACATACGAAAGGATCCATCCTTCTTTTGAACCAAGAGGACGGGTGAACAATATGGGAAAGAGCTTGGCTGAACCAAACCCTTCTCAAAGAAGCTCATTCACTTGCTTCATGATCTCCTCTTTTTGGGATGCACTTACACGATAGGCTGGCTTATTAGGTGGTGAGCTACCGGCACAAGATCAATGCGATGATCTTCCAGTCGTACAGGTGGTAACTCATTTGGTAACTCATCAGCAAAACAATCTTTGTGCTCTTGCAAAAATTTCAGCCTATCATTACTAAGAGTGTTTACATGTACATTATTTTCCTCAACATAATCTCGTACAAAAATCAAGTACGCAAAAACACTCCTTTTCATTACTTTCTTAATTTGTACATGAGATACAAGGGGAATGGTATCACCCTCTTCACCAGCATCAATTACATGTTCTCGGCCTTTATGCATGAAGGTGATCCTGTTGGTCTTGTAAGCCTTGCACGGATCAATACGTGTATGCCAAGGCTTTCCAAGCAATACATTACAGCCATTCAAAGCCGCCACAAGAAAATCCTCATGATCCACATAGCCTTGAATGTGTATGCGCAACTTGCCAAAAATAGGCATGACCTGCACTTCTCTACCAACAAAGGCAACCCCTGCTTCAATTTGAGGACCCATGTCCTTCACTTCAATACCCAAAGCAGCTGCCATCTTTGTGGATATGAAATTTTCAGATGCACAATCATCAAACATGAACAAAGCGGGCTGATCTTTGAGCTGTCCCCAAGCTTTACATGCAACCCTATCTTTGCTATCATATGAAGTGTTGCCCTGCACATCCGGAACCATACACTTCTTCTTGTTTGGGCATGCCTTTGCAATATGCTCGGTGCTACCACAAGTAAAGCATTTCCCCTCACTCATATATTGCTTTTTCTGTTCCGGAGTGAGACCATAGTCTCTCGGTTTGAAGGGGCGCTTCTTGGTAGTGTTATTTTGAGCCTTTGTACCATTTTTATCTTGGTTTTGGTCCTTTTTAGGTGGCTGTCCATCATTTTGCAGGTTTTGGACAGCCCTCTCTTTGCCTTGAAATGAGGGTTTAGCCTTATTGGATCGACTCAATTTGAGTTCCAATTGCTCGGTGGCGGCGGCGGCGGCGGCGGCGGCGGCGGCGATTAATTGGTGTAAGGTATGACCAAGATACATTTGTAATCCCGCTTTGTACACGGGTTGCAATCCCGATTGAAACCTTCTCTTCCTTTCCGCCTCGGTGACATGCATAATGGAGACACCTCCAAAAGCACTTTCCAAAACTTTTATACATATGCATTTACCAATTCCCCCTCATTTTGCTTTACCCAATCCCACTTCATTGTTATCTCATTCAATGCATTGGGAGAGGCAAGAATTGAGCATAGAACCTCTCCTTGAACTCTTCCCATGATCCAACAGGATTCGGTGAGAGCTTCTCCGTGAGCCACCAATGGGCTGCAGTGCCTTTCATGAACATGCTTACATGCCGGATCAAGGATTTCTGAGTGAAATCCTCATCACTGAAAGCAATATCAAACTGGGCAATAAAAGCAAGTGCTTTTGATGCATCATATTTCCCATGATATGTGTCAAACTTCACAGATTTGTCTCTGGCTTTGAAGTCACGAGACTTTGATGCATGTGTGTGCATCTCAACATGTTTTTCCCCATGTTTGTCCATTGGAACTGGCATCATTTTTGGACCAAAAGGTGATGCATAAGGCATAGATACATGTGCCCTGTAAGCATGAGGCATGGCTGGCCCCTCAACATGCATTGATACATTTTTAGCCATAACTTCTCCCTCACGAGCACACTCGAAGGCATGAGTGGTATGAGAGATACGCGGAATACCTGCACCAACAGAAAATTGCAACCCATGTTGCATGTGTTGTGCATGCACATTTTCAGCCGGCAATGGCATTTGACATACATTTTGACCACTGCCATAAACATTGTATCCTTCACGGGCTACATAAGGTATTCCTGCATGGCGTGAAGTCACTGATTGTTCCTCTCCCATAGCATGGAGATTCATCCTCTTAGACATAAGTTCTTGTTCGGGCACTTGTGGGGATTCCAAGACATGTGGGATGGTTGCCTTTTCTGCATAGGCATCCTCGGTACGAGCCAAGTATGCATGTGCTGCATCCCTCGGTTGCATGTGCAACTTTTGAGCAATCATTGCCATTGCATGATCAATATAAGATTTAGCTTTCTTGGCCTTCAAACGGTTATGTAGCAATGGATCCTCGCGGCGGTAGAGATTCAATTCTTCTTGTTGTGCATGGAGGAGAGCCTGCATACGAGTAAGTTCAGCCCTCAAGACTATGGACTCTTCTTCCTGCATCTCTCTTTGCCATGGGACGGCTGTCCCACATATTCATGTTCCCTATCGTGCACCACATGAGTTTGCTCATCCTGTAAAGCATTGGAGGCATGCATTTCATTGTCCCTACCTCTTGTATTAGCATCTCCAACATTCATTGTATGGCTGTCCATAATGTTCTAAGTGTAGAGATAGCTAGTGTTCACGGTGATCGTCTCCCACGATAGAAGTGAAAGAGAACCGTATGCTCTGATACCAATGTAACTTGGTTGAACACAATACTAATCAATACACTTAAATACACTAAGATTTGATGGACACTTGTTCAAATATAAGAAGTAAATTGCTGAATTGACAAGAGACACACAATGAGCCGGAACGGCCGATCCCTCCCTCAAATAAAGTATATTGATCTTGGGAGAATCAAGTACATAGTGTCATGGGCATTTCTGACCAGATTTCCATACCAATGCATATGAATACAGTATTGCAAACAAGTGGTTGTCGATGAATACAGTATTGCAAACAAGTGGTTGTTGATGTAGACTTGCAACCTACACTACCCTCTCAAGTGCCCATGTTCCCTACCATCTGCTCTCTATTGTTCCACCAACACATGGTAGCAACAATCTGCAAGAGAGCACGTAAGACAAGAGAACACTACACAGGGTATGTGATCTTGTAATCCGGTTCCTCCCTCCTGCTACTTGCTCCCATATTTAAGCATAAAAGCTTACCAATAGCAAGTAGAGTCGATGACAGCGGAAATCGCGATGGAAGTCCTTGGAGTGTTGAGATCTTTGATTTGTCGCCTTTCTTCGCGACAAAAGTCTTCAAGAGGATGAAGGGAACCTTGGGAAAGCTTCCCCTATGGTTCAACTTGAGAAAGGAAGGCTGAAATTAGGGTTTTCCGCAAAAAGACCAGAAATTACAGCAAAAATGAGAGCTGTTTTGCTGAATTTCAGTCATTAGGAGTGAGTAGGAGAGTGATTAGCACTTGGAAACACTCTTGGAAGCTTGGAAAATACCCCAGCAAGTTAGGTATGGCTATGGAGAGCTTGGAAATGGAGAGAAATGGTGGAAAAATAGAGTTTTCAGCCTCCAAAAATCTTCATGAAGAGAAAACACGAATTTTCCCTTAATAAGTAAATGAATTAGGATCCAATCAGATGAACGGACATGGAGAGATGTCCATTTATGAGTAAAAGGAAAGGACAGGTCTTGGACATCGAGTCTTGTCCGCCTCGGGACTTCAGTGAGTGTGAACTTGGAAGCGGTCATAATTTATAAGTGACTTTTGGACGCCCAAACTTTAATGAAGTGGGAACGCACTCACTTATAAATATTGGCTAAGTCCTAAGGGCTATTTGAGCCTAGATTGAGTAATACTTACCACCTGTTCACATGCCACACAACCATGTCAGCAGACAGTTTCACACGCACGGTTCACGGGCGGGCGTCCCCTTACCCAGAACTACACATTGGTCAAGCAAGCATGAAAACAGCATGCAATTTCAATTGCAAGCAAGCACATAAAGATGCTATGCATTGCAACATTGATATAAACAATCCCCGTTCATGAGACTATACCAAAATAGACGTGCTCCAAGCAAGTACACAAGGTACCAGACCCAATGGAACACCAATCCACCAAGCATTTCCGGGCATGTACACGGAGGCACAAGTCCCAACGGAAAGCCAAGTCTACAGTATCACATGAGTGGCATCAATCCCCGGCATAAACAACTGCCATGGACACGAGTCCAATGTACATACATGATAAGAAAGCACGGGTGGACCAATTGGGTGGCCAAATGGTGACATCTTGAGGCCTCCACCCTGTTGTGTAGAATTGTTGATAGCCGCCCTGCGCGCGAACAGCTCAGGGATCTTTTTCAGGCCAGCCTCATCAACGAACCTGCAAAGATCACCGATATTCACCCTCTGGGGCACGGATACTACCAAGTGGAGTTTGACTCGCCATCGGCATCAAACCAAGTCATGCAGTTGAGCCCCCTTGCAGTGCGTACGGCAGGCACAGGTGTTCTTTGCATGGTGGCAACACGGCTTCGATTCAGCGTCTGACCCATTGGCAGGCGTTTCGAGCTTTCCAGTGACAGTTTGCTTCCCAGGCCTTAGGAGGGAGTACCTTCCTCTTCTCACGGTGATTGGTGGTGCCATCGAGAGAGTGATGAAGTCCCTCCCCACCACTGTCTCGGCCCTCAACGGGGATTCCATCCATCCGCATCTGTGTAGCCTCGCCGGAGTCTATACCGCATTGCATATCTATTCCTATCCTCCAAGGCGACCCTATACAGCAGCGTGTGGAGTATTCGATTCTATCAAAGAACCGTTATGAGCATTTATCTCAGCATTTTTCCGTTGGTGACGTACCCTCTCCAGTCCCAGAGCGGGTCTCTCCGGCCCCACCAGTATGGCGGCCGATCCCTCGTCGAGATCCCTCCCCCCCCCCCCGACCCCCAGTGTTCAGAGAGGCCGACCTCTCTGAGCCCTCGTCGGGTCCCTCCCCTCAATCTTCCCTCCGATGGATCCCTCACAGCAACACCCCTCCTCGGCCTCTACGCCCCTCCGCCCTCTCTTACCGCCTCCCCCACCTCCCCTCCCTCCTCCCCCAGTCTCGACACCGACTATACCCGCCGCAGCGCACTCCACCCTGCCTTTATCATCCAAGCCCTCCCTCCCCCCTCCCTCCTCCCCCAGTCTCGACACCGACTATACCCGCCGCAGCGCACTCCACCCTGCCTTTATCATCGGAGCCCTCCCTCCCCCCTCCCCCTTTCTGCCTCTCCAGATCACTCTTGTCGCCCCCCAGCAACCCCTGACCCGGAGCGGAGGCATCCGGCGGGATCAGTCAATCGCTTGATTCACCAATTTTCCGAGTTGGTAGAGATGACCATTTCCGCCTCCCCGGTGAGGTTCCAGTGGCTCCTCTGGTGAAGCACCATGGTGTCACGACGATGAGCTATCGACCTTGCCCAAACCTCATTGGACTTGTCTTCACTATCACTAATTGGGCAAGGCGTCAGTACAAAACCTATATGGGGTGCTGACAATGGAGTCTTAGGGTACAAAACTTGTTCATAGGGTGCCCAAAAAAAAATCCCAACTCCAAACATATGGCCGTTCAATATAGAGAGCCATGGCCCTTCACTTCAGAGAACCACAACTGATCCCCAGTTAAGCCACGGTCATTCCTCCACCAAGAAATGCCCATTCATTCATCCAAACCACGGTCGTTCCTTGGTCAAAGCCACAACCATTCACTAGTCCACCTATACTTGTTCATCAAAGCCATGACTATTCACTTCAGAGAGCCACGGTGATGGCACGGAAGCGGTAAAGCTGTTTACGCCCTTATAGGGTGCCACACTTCCACACACGCATGCAAACACACCAGAACACCAAACCAAAGAGCATGAACAAGACTTATATTTCAGAACAGACCTTCACCTCTACAGAGTTGGATATTGGAGATATCCTCAGAACTAGCTTTATCTTGCACTTACTCACAATCAGGTCACTCCAGCTCCTGGTCGCTCCCAATCCCTTCGCTCTTTTGCTTCTCTGCAGCCGACCCCTTTCGTTCTCTGCACTGCACCTGAGCTGAAGGTCACTCTCTCCTACACCATCAGCACATTGCCAGTTCCCAAAGCAAAAACAAAACCCAGCCACACCTCTAAACCTCCCTCTCTCTGGTCGCTAACCACACCTCACCAGAGAAGCATCCCTCCAATTGCTGTCAACACCTGCAGCCTGCCCAACATCCAGTCCAAGCCACACAGTACCAAGGCGGCTCCTTCCAGCCGGAACCATCAGTCACCATAGCAGCCTCCAACTTTCTCTTTCTCTGTCGCCAGCAACTGCAGCAACATAACCACACTTCTCTCTCTCCAAAGGCGGCAACTCAGTCCTTGGCTACCAGCTGCACCAACACCTAAACCAACTCTCTGCTGTCGCTCACGGTTTTCTCTTTTTAGCTGCCAGCCACCGTCGGCCACCCCAAAAACCAGGCGATTCCTTTATCCTCTCTGCGCACACCAGAGGCCCCGGTCCTTATCTAGTCGGCACCCTCCAATCCGTGACCAGCAGCTGCATCTCCAAGGCGGGTCCTTCCACAAGTCGGCACTAGCCTCTTCTCTCCCTGTTGTAGAGCCGCCCACGTCTCCGCCAGTAGCCACACCAGCTCAACCTGCTCGCGTGTAACCCCATGACACCACCACCAGCCTTTTCCTTTTCCTCGACCCCCAGGCGGCTCCCCAGCACGCCTTCGCTTCCACGCTTATTCTGCCTGATGCTAGCACTCTCTTCTCCTTTCGCCAACAGCTCCTAGGCGGCTCCCACACGCCAGCCCACGCTTTAACACCAGTAGCTGCGCCAGTCTTCTCTTGGCGCCAGTCTTCGCTGCGTTCACCAGGGAGCCTTCTCCTCTCGCCCTGCAGCTACCTCTTTGCTGCGCGCTCACCTGTGTGTGTGCAGCTACGCCCAAGAGCCTCCTCCAACAAGACGGTCTTTTTCCTTTTCGTTCCCCAGCTGCGCCGACTCGCACTCGCCCACTTTGCCTTCGCCAACCTTCTTTCACATGTATCACCAACGCTGGCGGCTACATAAACAACCATGTGGCCCTTTTATAGGTTGGCCACGTCATTATATCATTTTTATTTTCCTCCTCTCCTAATGGATGGCCACCCTCACGCCTTCATTTCACACCATTGCTCTTTGCTACCTTGACCACATCACTTTCCTTTCCACACCATCTACAAGGCAATACTAATCCTTCCTTTCCTAATTGCCCATGCCTCCACACACTTCACATACAACTTCGAGTGCCCACTTACTTTTTGAGGACGCGCACACAAACAAAGCAATCGAATGGGTGACACCATCTCCAACATAACACGCTTTGGACAAGCCTGTGCCTCCAAGATCTGACCATTTTTTCCTCCATATACACTTCCATCAAAACCAAAAGCTTGATTGCCGTATCCACGACGCCCACCTTGAGTCAATGGGTGCTCCCATGACTTTATCACAACACGAACAATACTCATGTACACATGTACAAGTTGAGTTTGAAGTTCCCACAAAACATCACACATATTTAGCAACCCCCTATTTTCTGCTGAGACATTTATGTCCAGCAGAGCTGCACTAACAGAAACCATTTATCCTCCTGGATCAAACAGAAATCTCGGTGCATCTACCTTCCAATCCTTCAAGCATTTTCCTCTATCAAACAACCATTGATACATCCTGTCATGGTCTTCCATTTTCAGCAACCCCCTGGGCTCTTTATATATGGCCTCATCACCGTCTACTGTTGCACTTCCTCCTCCATACCAGCTCACACAGTTTTGTGATGGAAACATCCATTCCTCACCTCTACTCCCCTCTGACACATCTGACTCCCACTCATAATCATATACTGAAATAATAGACATCTCATCATCAACTCCCATCTCATGGTCATCCAATTTGCAACCTGTATCATTGGCTTCCAACTCTCCCTCTGGACAAACTGCTAGACTAGGACTATAGCCAAACCACTCATCCATATGCTGAGCATCAACATGTAGTGTGTCCACCATAAACCCATTTCCCTTCAGTCCATCAACACCAAACACAGCAACTTCATGCACTGTAGACTCATCATTGTCACTTCCCTGTAGTTTCTCCAGCTTCAAGACCGTTGGTGATCCTTCAAGATTCTCCACATCTTGCACAGGCATCCCTACCAAGTCTAAGCTCCCCAAACTCCCAGGCAAAGCATCTTGGTCCCCCTGACCAACAACAATAGCCTCACATGCATTCTCACCGCCACTGACAACCGACTCATTCTCTTGGGCATTACAAGGAACACACACCTTATGATCAGCAACCGCACCTGCGAAATCTATCACACCATCATCCAAAATAGCATCCAACTCATCATCAGTCACACCATCACTCTCTTCCTGCTGCACAACTGGTATGCCAGTATCTGTGTCTTCTTCAAGGAAGCCAATTCCAACAGATCATCCAATGTATTATCAAGAACACTGTCCAGCTCATCATCCACACTCTCACAAGCTGCAATATCCAACTCATCACCCAGATCATCCATACATACTCCATCCATAGTATCTTCATTAGTAACACCTTGATCATCACTCTCTACCTTGACTGGCTGAAGTACTGGCACCTGCAAGTCATTACTTTTTCTTGAATCAAAGAGATCATTCAAGCCATATCCATACTCAAACACATCAGGCTCCTCAGTTTTAACATCACTTTCACAATCCACAGCATCATCAATTATCTCATCCTCCTCCTCATCTTCTGAAAATTCTTCAGGGCTGATTCCAGAAACCTCATCCTTCTTCATTTCCAACAGGCTAATCTGTCCCATATCCTGCTCTGCAAATGTGACCTTATGGACTTCATGAACATTGGGCTGAATTGCATCCTTCACCTGCATATTAGGGCCAATCACCTTATCACTCATTCCCAAAGACAATTGATATATGCCACCATTAGCTTTGGCTGGTCTCTCAATTGCGGGCTGATATGACCCCACTCACCACAATTCCGGCATTGCACATCACTCATTTACCCTTTCCCTCTTCCAATATCTGCTGAATCTCCTCCAGAACCAAATGATGCATCAGTCTTCCTTCCCATATCACATATGCCTCGTCCTCTTCCTGTAGACTCTATCCAATTCAAGCTTAAAGACTTCATGAGCTTCATTGCTTCATGAACCTCCCTCTTCAAAGAATCCCCCTGTTTAGGAACAACAGTAGCTTTTCTTCCAGGATGCATACTCTTAATCTCTGGCACCTTCACAAACCTCTTTGGCTCTTCCTGTATTCCCATCTGCCTCAAACGCTTCACCTTCCACTCCTCACAAGCAACTCTGACAGCCTCCTCAAAGCTATCCAGGTTCTTCAGCTCCACCTTCAGACGGAGGGTTGACTCCAAACCAGCCACAAACCGCTCTCTCTTTATCATCTGTGGGGGTACTTCAGGAATCAGAACCTCACACCATAGACTCCAGAGTCTACCAAACTCAATCAAATATTGATCCACATCCTGACCATCCTTCTGCTGAATGTTACACAACTCCTTCCACACTTCATTCGGACTCTTCACATGGACAAACTGTGCCAAAAATGCAGCTCTGACTACACAGTACTCAGGATCCTGTTGATGAACATTCCTGTGTGTAGTCACAAACATCCGTAGCCATGCTTTTGCATCACCCTGCAAGCAATAAGTCAAAATCTGAAAAGGGATCTCCGGGGTTGCCCTGTCTTTCATTAAGGCTGTAAACTCCATCTTCTCCAGAAACCTGGTTGCATTCTCCTGTGGCAATCCCCAATACTCCGGAAAATCCTGAGCCATCTTTCCAAATCTTGCTTCACACAGCCCCTGTCTTCTTTCACAAACCAGAGGAAATCTGCTCCTCTGTGGAGGCACCAAAAAGTGATGGCATGGAAGCGGTAAAGCTGTTTACACCCTTATAGGGTGCCACACTTCCACACACGCATGCAAACACACCAGAACACCAAACCAAAGAGCATGAACAAGACTTATATTTCAGAACAGACCTTCACCTCTACAGAGTTGGATATTGGAGATATCCTCAGAACCAGCTTTATCTTGCACTTACTCACAATCAAGTCACTCCAGCTCCTGGTCGCTCCCAATCCCTTCGCTCTTTTGCTTCTCTGCAGCCGACCCCTTTCGTTCTCTGCACTGCACCTGAGCTAAAGGTCACTCTCTCCTACACCATCAGCACATTGCCAGTTCCCAAAGCAAAAACAAAACCCAGCCACACCTCTAAACCTCCCTCTCTCTGGTCGCTAACCACACCTCACCAGAGAAGCATCCCTCCAATTGCTGTCAACACCTGCAGCCTGCCCAACATCCAGTCCAAGCCACACAGTACCAAGGCGGCTCCTTCCAGCCGGAACCATCAGTCACCATAGCAGCCTCCAACTTTCTCTTTCTCTGTCGCCAGCAGCTGTAGCAACATAACCACACTTCTCTCTCTCCAAAGGCGGCAACTCAGTTCCTTGGCCACCAGCTGCACCAACACCTAAACCAACTCTCTGCTGTCGCTCACGGTTTTCTCTTTTTAGCTGCCAGCCACCGTCGGCCACCCCAAAAAACAGGCGATTCATTTATCCTCTCTGCGCACACCAGAGGCCCCGGTCCTTATCTAGTCGGCATCCTCCAATCCGTGACCAGCAGCTGCATCTGCAAGGCGGGTCCTTCCACAAGTCGGCACCAGCCTCTTCTCTCCCTGTTTTGCAGAGCCGCCCACGTCTCCGCCAGTAGCCACACCAGCTCAACCTGCTCGCGTGTAACCCCGTGACACCACCACCAGCCTTTTCCTTTTCCTCGACCCCCAGGCGGCTCCCCAGCACGCCTTCGCTTCCACGCTTATTCTGCTTGATGCTAGCACTCTCTTCTCCTTTCGCCAACAGCTCCTAGGCGGCTCCCACACGCCAGCCCACGCTTTAACACCAGTAGCTGCGCCAGTCTTCTCTTGGCGCCAGTCTTCGCTGCGTTCACCAGGGAGCCTTCTCCTCTCGCCCTGCAGCTACCTCTTTGCTGCGCGCTCACCTGTGTGTGTGCAGCTACGCCCGAGAGCCCCCTCGAACAAGACGGTCTTTTTCCTTTTCGTTCCCCAGCTGCGCCGACTCGCACTCGCCCACTTTGCCTTCGCCAACCTTCTTTCACATGTATCGCCAACACTAGCGGCTACATAAACAGCCATGTGGCCCTTTTATAGGTTGGCCACGTCATTATATCATTTTTAGTACCTCTGTGAAGCCACGACCATACCTTCTTGGAAAATTTATAAAAGGTCCCACTCACATTCATTTCACTCGCTTTTCTTATTATCCTCTAGCTGAACTCTTGCAATCCCCCCCTGCTCTCAGATTCTTGCCTACTCTCTCACCCCCGTGTGGACTACAATTTCTTCTGATGTTTGCTGACGGAAGGGACCAACTGTCTGAGGAGAGAGTAGCCCCTGCTCGGGTTTGTGTGATTTTTCACCAATCCAGGCCCTCTACGCCAGATAATGGCACGATGATCTTCTCTTTCCCCTTCAGTGCCGAGGACAAAGTGGGATCCTGAGTTGGTGGCAGCTGCCATCCAAGGTCAGGCAGTTGAGCTCTCCCACCATCTCCACGATCTCCGCATCACCGACATTCTCACCCATTTTTGGCCTCTAGCCAAGATGGATGGCTTTGGCTCACTGGCCACCCACAGGTTCCACCAGATCACATCCCCGGGCCTGGTACTTGTCTAGGGACATGTTTGCTCAAGTTTCGTCGCGAGAAACCTCCTGCAAACCTGAAAAAAAAAACAGCCAATAATGGCCCTTATAACAGTCGGCCAGCTCCTGTAGAGGCTCTGCTCACTCCGTCCAAGCCCTATTCTCAGCAGAGAATCCCAAAAACAGTCCCAACAGCCATGCACAAGCTCCTTGAGCCAAATCGATCAGCCTGCAGCCCCTGTAGATGAAGTCGACCTGCCCTGTAGAGAGAGAAATAGCAGCCAGCCAGCCCTGGGACCCTTGTACTTCGCATGTATTCCACCTGTAGCTCATGCATATGAGTAAACTTGCTGTTTTTCCTGTCCACACAGCTCCTAACAGCCCACGATTTCCAGTTGAGTGCTCTACAAGTCAGGGCTTGCCCACTTTTGCCCTCCCACACCCACAATAGCAACTTGTGGAGCTTTTTGAGAGTGCCCGGGTGCTCATCTCTCATATTTGGCCTTGGTTCATTAAAAATAGTCCACCCTGATGTGAACTCACTTATAAAATTATAAGTGTGTCTGTCCACACTTTAAGTGAATGTGAACCTTGCACCCAATAAACCTTTGCAACATGAAATAATGAATAAATTAGGTTAAGTGTGCACACTTACCACCTACAAACACATAAGGAAACCATACGAGTCCCAAACAGGTGTGCACACGCGTATCCACGGGTTGTCCAAGCATCCTCGGTGCCCGTGGACATTCACAGCCAGGTAAAATACCAAGCAATGTCCAGGCATCAAAAACAAGTCATTCATGCATGTGCAACTCACATACATGTGCTGGTGCACAAACATAGTGGATGAAATCTCCCAACTTACATCTTGTACATCCAACTAGCCCGTTCACAGGCGCCGTCCACACAGGACCAAAAAGTACTCACCGGGGTAACCACCCTTCCATGAGTCCAGAGTCACTCACCAGGGTTACCACCCTTCCATGAGTTCATAAATCATGCCAGGAACTCACACCATGATACCAATCCTTCCATGGAGCCCTTCCACATGTATTCAATCATGACATCATTTCAGACGTCTGCCAGAGAAGTGGTGACATCCCCCCCCGGCTTCTAATCAGTTGCCCGCAGCTGAAAAGCTTTCAAGTAGGCCGCAAGAAGATCTAGATAGTCTTTAAAATATGCTTCGTCCATCCTCTTCACATCAATAGTTCCTAAACTTCACAAGGTACTTACGCACAAGCCTGCCTCTAGCAGCTTTTCGCTCCTTATGAAAAACAATCTGCTCAGGCTGCAATACGTCTTCCAGCTTATCAACATCGAGTTGATCTTCCATAACCGGCTCCACCGGCTCAGGACCAACATATCTCTTCAAGAGACTGACATGGAAAGCATTATGAATCCGCCAATGATCTAGCAACACCAACCTGTAAGCTACCTCGTTGATCTTTTCCAAGATCTAAAATGGTCCATAATACCTGCAAGATAGCTTCGGACAGTTACCATCTTTCCCAATTTGCTTGCGAAGGCGAGCCTTTTGGAATTTCAATAAAACCCAATCTCCAATCTTCAAATCCAATTGCTTTCTATGCTATCTGCAACTTTCTTATGCTTATCCTGGGATCTCTGTATGGCTGTCCGGACATGTGCAAAGGCCGTATCCAAATCCCTTACATACTCATCTGCAAATATCATCCTTCGTGCGAAGGATAGGTGGCAAAATAATCTTGCCATAAACAATCTCAAAGGGTGCCTTGCCCGTAGAAGTATGCACTATATTGTTGTAAGCAAACTCTACCAGTGACAAATACTTCTTCCAATCTGATTTGCGATCAGCCACATAGCACTGCTGAATTTGCAATCTCACTTTGCCCATCTGTCTCTGGATGATATGCAGAAGAGAAATTCAGCTTCGTTCCCATGCCAAAACAATGCTCGCCAAAAGAGACTTGTGGTGCGAGGATCACGATCCCCCACAATCGTCTTTGGCATACCATGATGCTTGAAAACCTGTGCCATAAATATCTTTGCCATATGCTCTGGCTTTATGATCTTCCGTATCGGAATAAAATGTGCCTGCTTACTGAACCTATGCACAATAGTCCAGATGGCATCATTCCCTTACTGCGCCTTAGGAAGACCTGTGATAAAATCCATGGCAATACTCTCCCAAGGCTGGTTCGGAATCGGCAACAGTTGAAGCAACCCCGGAGTCTTATGCCTGTCAAACTTAACTTTCTAGCAAACCCCGGAGTCTTATGCCTGTCAAACTTAACTTTCTAGCAAACCATGCATTGGCGCACATAGTCATCTATGTCTTTACGCATTCCTGGCTAGAAAAAGTATCTCTCCAAAGCCTGTGTAGTGCCAAGGATTCCTCTATGCCCTGCATAAGGCGGTGCATGGCATTCATCCATCACTTTCTGTCTCAAATCCTTATGTACACATAAGCGACTATGAAACATCAAATACCCATCACGTATGGAGTAATTCGGGGCTGCTATACCCTGCTGAAAACCATCCCATATATGCTGAAAATCATCATCTGTATGATAAGAATTTCGCATATCTAATAAGTCCTGATGATAGGCTATTGTAATAGCACTTCTTTGAGGCCTTCGGGATAGTGCATCGGCCACTACATTCTGGAGTATGCAAAATCTGAAAATGAAACATAGATAGGAAGTTTGCCCATCTCATATGTTTCTCAGATAGCTTAGTCTATGTAAGAAAATACCATAGACTCTGATGATCAGTCTTAATGGTAAATTCAGCTCCCAAAAGATAATGCTTCCACATATTGAGAGCATGAATCACTGCCAATAACTCTTTCTCGTAAACCTACAAGTAGAGTTCAGCATGTTGTAACTGACGGCTCTCATATGCCACTGCATAGCCTTCCTGGTTCAACAATGCACCAATACAACTCCCACATGCATCACATTCCACCGAGAAAGGTTTATGCAAATCTGGAATGATCAACACCGGTCCAGTCATGATTACTTCCTTGAACTTAAGAAAGGCATTCCTTTTCTTGTCACCCGAGTGAAAAGTAGCTTTCTTCTTTGTTAAATCATGCAAAGGCGAAGCAATCTCGGCGAAGAGCTTAATAAATCGGCAATAATATGAGCATAATCCCAGAAAGCTCCTGATCTCATGTACATTCTTCAATTGTGGCCATTCTTTTATAGCCTGCAACTTGGCGGGATCCATACGCACCTCATCCTTGGATACAATATGACCAAGGTTATGAATTTCAGCCAAGAAAAATTCACTCTTCTTGCCATTAATGTAGAGCTTATGGCGACGAAGCTCTTCAAACACTATGGCCAAATGCTCCTTTTGCTGCTCTTCATCTTTAGAGAACACAATGATGTCATCAAAGAAAGTATCCGTGAACTTTTTGTGTGCTCTAAAGATATGATCCATCATACGATTAAATGTGGCAGGAGCATTGGTAAGTCCAAACGGGACCACCAAGAACTCATAAAGCCCAAACTGCGTACGAAAAGCAGTTTTGTGAATATCCTGAGGGGCCACCCGTATCTGATGATATCCACTCTTAAGATCGATGCGGCTAAAACATGCTGCACCCTCCAACCTATCCAAAATATCATCGATACAAGGTATCAGAAACCTGTTCTTTATCGTCACCTTGTTAAGGGCACAATAATCCACACACATCCTATACGTCCCGTCTTTATTTTGCACCAGCAACACAGGTGAGCAATAAGGAGATGAACTAGAGCGTATCAACCCTTTCTCAAGAAAGTCATTAACTTCATCCTCCTCATCTTGAGTACACCGCCTAGAGTTTTGAGGACGCTCGGGCTTCCTTTTAGTGCCTTGAACAATGTCCCACAAACCCTTGTGGATGAACCAGACCCGCATCTAAAGCTTCCAATGAGCATAGTTGGGTTCTTTCAACTTGTCATCCTTGTTCGTAAGGGGGGGAGCCATATCCACAGCCGCAAAGAACAAATCTCAGCTCTCAAACACTTCTCTCGAGTGCTTTCCAACGAAGTAAGGTACCAGGAACAATCAGCCCCCTCTCAAACTATAGAGAGAAAGAGGCAAGACAGCAGCAAAACAGTCCAAGATCCACCGGGAACCTGAACCCTTCTTTTTCTTTTCATTCAAAACCCTTTGCACATCAAGGTCATTCTTGAGAGACTGCAATTCAGCTGTCTCCCCACGATAGCATCTAACTTGACATTTGAGAGCCTCTAGCTCTGAAAGTACATCGGCCTGGTCAGAATATGCAAATTTAGCAGACCGCTGTGCATCTGAATGCTCACCAAACCCTGCTTGCATGCTCATGTTTCACAATCTGTATGCTCAGAAAAAACTTTCCATATGCCCAAAAATCGTCTTTCTCAAGCAAAGAAAGAAACCAATGCTCTGATACCACTGTCACACACAAGCACGTGTATACGGAAGCAGTTCACTACCAAAACAGCATACATACATCAACCATTACTGGCATATACATGCTTACATTCATTGTGAAACATTACATGAGCATATACATCTTGCAAACATAAACCAACTTGCACATGACACAGCACTAGGGGCTGAAGTCGCCCCCCCCCCCCCCCCCCCCCCCCCCCCCCCCGAGGTATCTTTATTACCAACAGAGGTATTTATATGTACAAGATGCGGGTGCCTGGAGAGTACACACTCATCTAGCCAACACCAGATTTATCCAACTATGGAAACGTAGATTAACACATTACCTACAACTCCTCGGTCACCAACCAAGGTCGAGCGGTCAGCAACCACTCCTGTTGCAACACCCTCGGTCACCAACCAAGGTTGAGCGATCACCAACCGCTCCTATAGAACACCCTCAGTCTCACCAACTAGGGTAGAGTGATCACCAACCGCTCCCGTAGAACACCCTCGGTCACCAACCAAGGTAGAGTGATCACCAACCACTCCTGTACTTTGATAGAGCGGTCACCAACCCTCTAACAAAGTGCTGTCCCAAACTTGCAAAACAGTAACCAGCCATGGTTTTGGCTCACTGGCCACCACCCATAGGTTCCACCAGATCACATCCCCAAGCCTGGTACTTGTCTAGGGACATGTTTGCTCAAGTTTCGTCACGAGAAACCTCCTGCAAACCTGTTTAAAAAAAACAGCCAATAATGGCCCTTGTAACAATCGGCCAGCTCTTGTAGAGGCTTTGCTCACTCCGTCCAAGCCCTATTCTCAGCAGAGAAGCGCAACAACAGTCCCAACAGCCATGCACAAGCTCTTGGAGCCAAATCGATAGATGAAGTCGACTTGCCCTGTAGAGAGAGAAATAGCAGCCAGCCAGCCCTGGGACCCTTGTACTTCGCATGTATTCCACCTGTAGCTCATGCATATGAGTAAACTTGCTGTTTTTCCTATCCACACAGCTCCTAACAGCCCACGATTTCCAGTTGAGTGCTCTACAAGTCAGGGCTTGCCCACTTTTGCCCTCCCACACCCAGAATAGCAACTCGTGGAGCTTTTTGAGAGTGCCCAGGTGCCCATCTCTCATATTTGGCCTTGGTTCATTAAAAATAGTCCACCCTGATGTGAACTCACTTATAAAATTATAAGTGTGTCCGCCCACACTTTAAGTGAATGTGAACCTTGCACCCAATAAACCTTAGTAACATGAAATAATGAATAAATTGGGTTAAGTGTGCACACTTACCACCTACAAAACACATAAGGAAACCATATGAGTCCCAAAAAACAGGTGTGCACACACGTATCCACGGGTTGTCCAAGCATCCTCGGTGCCCGTGGACATTCACAGGTAAAATAACAAGCAATGTCCACGCATCAAAAACAAGTCATTCATGCATGTGCAACTCACATGCATATGCTGGTGCACAAACATAGTGGATGAAATCTCCCAACTTACATCTTGTACATCATCTAACTAGCCCGTTCACATGTTCTCGAAAAAATCGCTCGCTGAAGCTCGCCCCCCCCCCCCCCCCCCCCCCCCCCCGGCGCTCGCGCTACTGCACACCTCCCCCCTCTTCCGCCTTCGCGTTTGCTCTCCCCTCCCTCCCCCCCGCCTGCTTTCACATTCGCCCCCCCTCCCCCGCCTGGCTGTCCTACGCGCCCCAGCGCTGCAGCGCCCGCCGCCCCCTGCTGCTGCTGCTCCTCTCCTTCGCACCCTCCCATCTTCCTTCAGCACCCCGCCCCCCATTCGCCGCCAGTGCCAGACCTCCCTCCCCGCCCCCTGTTTCACGTTGCTTCCGCCTCCCCCCTAGGGCCCCCCTTTTTTTTGTCTTTGCCGCCTTACCTTTCCCTCCTTTTTTTCTGATTTTTCCGTCCCCTGGGTTTCCTCCCCCTTTTTTCGTTTTTGCCTTCCTCCCTCCCCCTCCGCCCTTGTGTGCAGCTCGGCTCCAGCAGGACTCTCCGCTTCGCTCCGCCTTCGACCTAGCTTCAGACTCTAATGGAGGCTCCTCCCACCCCACCTCAGAGGGACTCTCCCGCAGCCCCCTCGCCCGCCCCTGAGGATACCCCCATCAGGCTTTTTCTCTCGCCAGAAGAGGAAGCGAGCCTCACCGCAGAGGTGGAACGCCTACAGGCACATTCCACGATCTGCCGTATAGTCGGCACTCGCCCCAGCAGAGGGTAGATCCGGGATCTTCTCCAGGCCCGCCTTCTTGCAGATGTGGGCAAGATCCTGGACGTTCAGCTATACTGGGCCGTGGTCACTACCAGATCGAGTTCGAGACCGCCCAAAGCATGGCCAAGGTCCTAGCCATGAGTCCCCTAGACATCAAGGGTACTCGGGCATTCTTCAAACCTTGGCAGCATGGCTTTGACCCAGCAGCGGCCGAGCAGGGAGAGCGCCTCTTCCATGTTACAGTTTGCTTCCCTGGACTCCGCCGTGAGTACTTGCCGCTCCTTTCTAGGCTGGGAGCATTGGTGGGTTCGGTGCTAGAGACTGGCCCCACAGCAGTTTCAGTGGTGGCCAGAGCAGCTGGGCTACCTTCCGTCAAAGTTTTGGCTCCGGACATCTCCTCCCTTCCGAAGGTCATTCAGCTACCGAGGATAGGGGGGGGGTGGATTGATCAGAGAGTGGAGTTCTCGGGGCTCCCGAACCATTGCTTTATTTGCAGGCAGGTCGGCCATCTGGCCAAGGCCTGTCCTCGCAGGAGACCCCGACCCTCACCGCAGCAGCAGGCCCCTGATGGCCCACCCACAGATGCGGCTCGGCAGGCAGCCTCAGGGACACCTGCTCATGCCACACAGACCTCGGAGTGGCAGCCTGGACAGGGGCGCCGTCGAGGGAGACAGCCACAGTAGCACGCCCAGAGACCGATGCAGCCGCAGCCTCAGTCTCAGCACCACTGGGTTCCCGTGAGGAACAGCTTTGCTCCCCTACAGGAGGAGACCCCTGCGATGACTGAGGAGCAGGAGATGCCAGCACCCCCTCCTTCACCCCCCCCACCCCCATCCCCCCCTACCGCCTCACTTCCACCTTCGCCGTCTCCCGCCCCCGCTTCGGTTTCGGCAGCGGCTCCTTCTCCACCCCCCTCGCCCCCCCTCCTCCCCCCCCCCCCCGCCCGCCTCAACTCCCCGGGAGGCCCTGGCAGTCCCCTGGCGTTCACCTACAGTCCGGAGGGCTCTGAGCTCCGATCTTGATCGAGCACCGCAGAGGAGACTTACCATGCCGATTCGGGCTTCACGGATATCATCTATCCGCAGTCAGCTGAGTCGCCTCGGCACTAGACAGCGCTCGGAGGCTTTTGATTACTCCTTCACACGGCTTTTTGGAGCAGAGGGCCCCCATGAGCCAGCACCCATCCGAGTTCATGTAGTGATACCTCTGGCCCGCGGGGAGGAGGCACTTGACTCAGCGGTGGCCTTCTCGTTCCCTCTCTGTGGCCCATGCGATCGGGAGTGGACTCTGGAGCTCGCTCTTAGCACTTTGAAGACTCGGGCAGTTGAGTTTTCCCACCATGTGAGCGATCTGGAGGTGACAGATGTGATAGGCCCGACTCTGGGAGTTGGCTCATTTTTTCTTGGATCCCGGGAGTGTGGATGCCTCAGGGATTCGCCATTTGGTCGTTCGCATAGTGGCAGACTTAGCACGAGACCCTGGATATGTATGCATACACGAGGTTGCTCTGACTGAGCGAGAGGCAGTCGCCATGGGACACAGCCACTGGCGCCTCATCCGTGATTCTTGCAGCACACCGGGTGGGCAAATTCGTAGCCGCTCGGATGGGGACTATTCTCCATCCAAGCCGCTTGCGAAGGCCCGCCGTACGGCTGAGACAGCATCCACCTCAGCAGGTCATCCATGAGGATCATCTCATGGAATGTACAGGGCCTCGGCGGAGCACATTACATACGCTATCGTGGTTGCTTGAGGCAGCAGCTGCAGAGATGCCTGGTTGGTGGCAGTATTGATATTTTGATGATGCAAGAGCACGACTTGGGTGAGAGCAGGATCCGGAGATATGGTTCGGTGATGCCTGGTGGATGGGACACCTTTTGGTCTGCAGGGTTCGGTCCTTTGGGCGGACAGGGAGGAGTATGCATGGTCATTGCAGATGTATGGCGGCAGGCCATTGTGGATCGAGGGATCATTGTGCCTGGTAGAGCACAATATGTCATTCTTAGGATGCATGATGAGCTCTTGGGCGTGCTCAACGTCTATGCGCCCAACCATGCTAGTGCCAGAGCAGAGTTCTGGACCCAGGTTACGGATGCATTGCCAGAGGCCGCACATTGGTGTGTTGGGGGAGACTTCAACATGCTTGAGGACCCGGCCGATAGGGTGGGAGGCAATCATGTTACAGTGCACGACACGGAGCTTGCAGCTTGGGAGCGATTTTGCATGTCACTGAGGATCACTAATGCATGGCAGCATGGGGCCTTCTCCCGCTCTCAGGACAGTCTTAGTTTCTCTCGGTCGGATCACCGACAGGGAGGGACTAATCTATCATGGATTGGTCGCTTTTATGTGGGCGACTGGTTAGTGGAGCGAGGGGGCTCCATTGGCATTCTCGCTGGCACCTCATTTTCAGACCATGCGCCAGTTATTTTGAGACTTGAGGAGAGGATACGGGAGCCCAGCCTGCAGTTGAGGATCCCAAAGAGGGTACTTACAGATCCTAGTCTCGCTGAGGACATTGAGAGGATCTGGCATGACAGTCAGTGCTCTCACCAGGATGGAGCAGGCCAGTGTGCCCAGGGACTCATCGAGCTTAGCTCTTGTCTGCACGCGGCAGCTTTGACACGGCTAAGAGAGACTCGCGAGCGGGAGCATCGGCTGAGACGCAGCCTTGCTTCGCTCCAGCGCCTTCAGGAGCAGCAGCCTGCATGTGAGTGGGTGGCGTCCCAGCTGAGCCAGGCACGCCAGGAGGTTAGAGAGGCTGAGGAGCAGAGACATGAGTTTTACTATCGCCGCCAGGCCTCTTAGTGGACGCAGCTTGGTGATAGAGTGACTGGGGAGTTTTTTGAGATCACTGGACCCCGCCATGCTCGAGCAGGAGTCCGTCAGCTTGGGAGGCCGGATGGATCGGTAGCTACTAAGCCCGAGGAGATCAGAGCCATTGCCACTAGGTTCTATAGAGACCTACTTTCAGCGGAGCCAGCCACTGAGGCTCGAGATGCTTGCAGACAAACTGTGTGGGCCCATGTGAAGAGGAGGGTCACAGATCGTATGCGTACAGTTCTGGGTGAGCCTCTTTCAGAGGTTGAGCTTGCTGAGGCCTTAAGGGTTCTCCAGCCTGCAGAAGGGCATTGGCGGCTACAGGGACTTTCACAGGAGTTCCTGGAGGATTTTTGGGACCGGCTCTGGGCTAGTCGACAGGCCCGCAGGATCTCGACTTTCCAGTGTGGCTGGTCGCCCACAGGGGATCAGCAGTTGGCACTTGGCTGGTCTACAGCGGTCATCCAGCAGCTTGCATCCGATGCAGCCACCCTATGGAGACACAGAGACATTGCCTTTGGGGTTGCCCTCAGGCGCAGCAGATTTGGCTGCGGATGCTGCGTATTCTGGCCCCTCTCTCTCCAGAGGGTTTGTATACGTGGGGTGCCGCTGCTTGGTCAACTTCGTCAGGGCCTGCTATGGGCTATGAGACGGAGCAGGACAGCCAGGCCATCAGATTCATTAGGGGCCAGCCTCGCCTTGTTCCTTCACCGGATTTCTCGTCCGCCAGCTAGACACAGGAGAGGGATCTACGATGGGAGCTCCTCAACAGCCTCACCATCTGGTTCACCTAGAGGGCCCGATGTTTCAGGGCCTTTGAGGGGAGATTGGAGCCACCAGCAGAGACTGTTCGGGGATTTGGCAGGAGTTGATCCACACCCTGCGGGGACAGTATGACCGCATCCGGGGTGACTCGGATGAGGCGATCTTGCGGCGCCAGGCCTTCCACACCACCTGGCGCAACGGCCCCTTCTATACCCTACACGCAGGGTCCCCCCGTTGGCATTACAGGCCACCTGTTTGGCTTTTCCCCCCTCCTATTGTATGATTTAGTCCCTCAATTCTTTGTACTGATGTTTGTACTTTTCAGCACCTAGGGAGTGTCTCCCGGGCTGCCTTGCTTTGTCCACTGCTCTGTTTTTTTGCGAGCAGGAGAGGATCTTTTGTAGCCCTATGGGGTCTTTATATAACTAATGAAAGGATCTTTTCTCAAAAAAAAAACTAGCCCGTTCACAGGCGCCGTCCACACAGGACCAAAAAGTACTCACCAGGGTAACCACCCTTCCATGTGTCCAGAGTCACTCACCAGGGTTACCACCCTTCCATGAGTTCATAAATCATGCCAGGAACTCACACCAGGATACCAATCCTTCCATGGAGCCCTTCCACATGTATTCAATCATGACATCATTTCAGACGTCTGCCAGAGAAGTGGTGACATGCTACTCCTAGACTTTGAGAAAGCTTATGATAGGGTGGATTGGAGCTTTTTGGAGGGCAGTATGAGCCGGATGGGATTCCCCATGGAGTGGATTTGTGAAGTCTCGGGACTTTACTCAACCTCACACAGCCAGGTTCTAATTCAGGGAGCTCGTGGTGACAGATTCCCCCTCCCCGCTCGGTTAGACAAGGCTGTCCTTTGGCACCTTACCTCTGCCTATTCATCGCAACGGCCATGAGTAGTTTTCTCTCCGCCTAGGAGACTGGGCTTCAAGGATTGTGTCGTCCCTCCGCACGCAGGAGGAGCTGCTGGACTGAGAGTTTGCAAACGACACAATAGCTTTCCTTGCAGGAGATGTGGGGAATCTATAGAGATTTGCAGAGGCGATCGAGGTTTTCTACCGCACATCAGGTGCATAGATCAACTGGCACAAGTCGTGTGGTGTTTCAACACCCGCCCTGGCTTGGCAACCAATTGAGGATTTCCAGTGGATCCCAAGGGGCACTCCAGTTCGATATCTCGGTTGCCAGGTTGGCATTAATCTCTCTCCCGAGCAACAGCTCACCCCGCTTCTTCTGAGTATTCGGAAGAAGCTTCTATATTGGAGCTCAGCGGGGCTCTCCCTAGCAGGCAGGGTGGTGGTGGCGAACCAGGTACTTCTTGCCAAGTTGCCACCATGTGGTACATCACTTCGTTCTAGGCCTTTTCTTGAGCATGTATTGGCCAGGTACAGCGATTGATCTGGAATTCTTATGGACCGGAAGTGATGGGAGGCCACGCAGGGCCAAGGTGGCATGGAAAGTGATTATTCAGCCTCGTCGCAGAGGGGGGCTAGGTCTCATTAACCCGGCTATTCATAGCCACGCCCTATTGGGCAAGTTGATTCTTAGAGGCCTCCTTTCAGATGGTGAGCCCTGGAAGGATTTCCTGTTGGCCCGAATTTCAGCCCGGACTCCGAGTCTTGGGGGCCCTTGGCCGCAGAGTACCAGATGGATCTTCACAGAGATGCAAGCCCATGGTTTTAGCCTGGCTTTTGAGGACAAATTTGCAGCCAGCTTACTTCGTGCTTGGGAGCACCTTAGGCCCGCCCTTAGACAAATAGTTCTAGTTGCATCAAAGGAGCAGCTTTGGCAGCCTTTGGTCTAGAACCCCCTGATGCCACATGCTAGGGGCCCAACCGCACGTTTCTTGGGGTGCCTTGAGTATGGGACCAGTCAGGTCTCTTGGAGATCGGATCGCCCACAGGCAGTTACCCCCATAGGTGCAAGAGAGAGGCATGACAGAGATCCAGGGTAGAGATAGGCTTAGCATCGACATCGACTCAGCTATCCCTCATGAGTGGCTAACTCCCCCAGACCCAACTCCCCCAATGTGGCTAGGCGCGTTTACCAGATACAATATCCTAGTGGCGGTCCACGGAGGAGATGAGGACAGTGGTATGCTCACTTTCTCTATTGGATCCCATGGCAGACTAGAGAGATCTGAGCTTCCCTTGGAGGATTTTAGTGGCTGCACCTTGCACAGAGGGTGAGGGTGATTGGTTTTCGGGCACAGGAACAGCATATTGATCCAACACCGGCCAAGGTGGCGAGGGAGAGATTATGGCAGCTATGGATATGGGAGTGCCGACCTCTCACGCGCCTTTAGTGGGATCCAGGAGAGAGGACTTGGCATGATCCAACGGATCAGAAGGAGACTCTGGATGCCCCCTTCTTTGCATATACTGCGCGGCTAGGCCGCAGGATCCAAATGCCCGAGATAGATGGCACACCAGCAGGGCAACAACATATTGGAAGTCTCACGGCCTCTCACAGCGTTTCCTTTCAGATTTCTAGAAGAGACTGTGGGACATCTTTCGGCCAAGAAAGATCACCCTCTTTCTTTGGTTGATGGCACATAGGAGTTTAGTGGTCGGTACTTGGCTAGCAGTTGGTGGTCGACCAACAGCTTGCCTGCGGATCCAGCGGATCGGTACTTGGCTAGCAATTGGTTGCATGATCTAGTAGATCGAGAGAGACTCTGGATGCCCTCTTCTTTGCACATACTAGGCCGCAGGATCCAGATGCCTGAGATAGATGGCACACCGGTAGGGCAATAGCATATTGGAAGTCTCAGGGCCTCTCTCAGCGTTTCCTTTCAAATTTCTGGAAGATACTGTGGGACAGCTTTCAGCCAAGAAAGATCATCACCCTCTTTCTTTGGTTGATGGCACATAGGAGTTTAGTGGTTGGTACTTGGCTACAGTTGATGGTCGACCAGCAGCTTGCCCGCAGTGCGGCCACCCCTTGGAGACTGAGAGACATTGCCTTTGGGATTTCCCAAAGGCTCAACAGATCTGGCAGAGGATTCTCCGCATCTTTGCTATGGACAAGGCATCGACCCGGATCATCACATAGGGCACTACCACTTGGGCCATAGAGGCTGGAGTGGTGAGGGCTGATGAGGATGATGGGGGGACGCTAGGCCTTCAAATCTATCACCATCGTATTGCAGCAGTACCAGTCATCACAGCCCCACCTACACGCGACTAGCGTCCAGGCTCATGCCAAAGATGGAAGATTTGCAATAGCATTGCAACCTACATATGGCATGCTAGATGCAATGAGGTCATCGAGGATACCCACACTCCGCCGGCAGAGACCATCAGGAGCATATGGCTTGATATCATTCACACCCTCCACGATCAATGGGTGAAGTTACAGGGAGGTTCAGACCGCATGTGGAAGCGACGGAAAGCTTTCTTGCGACTTTGGAGACCCAGCCCTCAGGGACATGAGGATCACCATGCATAATTTTGAGCCACATTCATATGACAGGGCTCTTCCTTTCACTCAGAATCAGAAAATGATGTTGAATGGAGATAAGCCCAAGCGGATCTAGCCTAGCTCCAAACCCCAACAGCAGTCATTCACCACCCAATAGTCATTATCCCAATCGGGGAAGGTAGCTTAGAATAGCAAGTATACAAAAAAAGATTCCCAGAGCACCTCAAGAGGCAAGAAAGATAGGGAATATAGACACCTGAGGAAAAGGCCAAGGAGAAAATTACTAGTGGATATCTCCAACCAGACAAGCAAACACGGTACAAGGGTTTCTTCTGCGACACTGTGGGGCATGGTAAGAAAGATTGTACCGAGTGGTAGGCTGAGCAAGCCTCCAAGACATCTGCCACCACAGTAGCCACCGCTACCTCCAACATCAACCACTAATGTCGTACAACTCTTAGCCGCTTTAAACTCGGTACCTACTACCAACAATGGTGTCTGACAATAAGTAGGAGGGTGAGATTGAGGGGCAAAAGAAAGCCCTCATCCATGCTTATGCCACAGCGAAGGGACAACAATTTATTGTTCTCTTCGATATGGGTAGCTCTGAGGATGCCATTTCTCCTCTATTGGCTAAAAAGATGAGTTGTACACTTGTACTCCATAATTTGGACGTAGACGGGTTCACACCTAGTCTTGGCACTCACATTTCCCATTAGGCTCAGTAGTTTGAATTCAAGGTTCAAAACAACAGCACTTAATTGTCTCACCTCGATATGATTCTAGACATTTAGTAGTCTAGAAAGTATGCACCCATCCTTGATTGGAGGCATGACACTTCCACGATTGTTGATGGTGTTCCTGAGCCTATGTTGATTCATGGGGATGAAAGCATTCCTGGAATTCCACTCATCTCCCATATCTAGGCCCAAAGAGCCATCAGAAAAGGAGCCGAATTTTTTCTTTGATTTACGTCCGTAACCAACAGTTTGTTGTTCAACTAGCAACCCCTTTGAAGCAAAGGATGTAAGGCCTCCTTGCACAGTATCAAGGTATTATATTGAAGGATGATCTCCCGCCTTGAACTCCCACCGAGTCGTCCTAAGGATCATCGCATTGAGTTGGTCCTTGGGATAGAACCACCCACAGTAAGTTTCCCTATTGCCTTTCTAAGGCATTGGAGGGCGAACTGGAGTGTGTGTCATCTTTTTAGATGATATACTAATCTTTTTTGTCATTGTGGAGTAGCATGAGCGGGATGTTGAAAAGGTCTTGCAACTACTGCGAGACAATGAGCTCTTGCAAAGAAGGGTGAATTTGGAGTCGTGAAAATCCACTATCTGGGATATGTCATCAACGTAGACGGGATTAGCCTTGAACTCAAATGAGACATTCCCAAGAATGCTCAGAAGATCCACTCTTTTGTAGGTCTCTATCACGCATACAATTCCCACATGGACAAATTTTCTGACCTTGCAGCACCTCTTACGGACTTGCTCAAGGGCATGAAGACACGCCGTCAGAAGGTGTCCGTTATGGGCAAAGTACTGGAGGCATTCCATGAAATGAAGAAAGTTGCCTCCGAGTCTCCGGTTCTGAAGTTGGCTTCATGGGATGATCCTTTTGAGGTGATTACTGATGCCAACAATTTAGCCATAGGGGTTGTCCTCCAACAGGAAGGGCGCCGAGTGGCTTATTATAGCCGGAAATTGAATGACGTAGAAAAGAACTATTCATTATATCACAAAGAGTTACTGGGGGTGATGACGGCTGTCAAAACCCCAAAGGATCTCCTCGTAGAACGCTCCCGGTTCGAGACTCGAAACCTGCAAACAAACAAATAAATAAACAAGAAGGGGGGTGCAGGCCTGACTCACCTCCCAACCACGACAGCCGTGGGCAAGCCCACAGTCTTGGCTGTCCCCACCGAACCACGAGTTGAGCTAACTAGGTTGACGTACCGACCAATCTCTACCTCGCAACGTCCCATACCGCCACGAAGCTACCCTCGCGGGCCTCGAGATTGCTGCCGGCCTCGGCCGCATAAAGCAGGTGCACATCTGCACTAGATCCAGACTCCAGACCATAGAGCTCTCACAAATCTGGCGAGACTCTATATGACTAATGACTAACCTTGGCCACCCTTTTATAGGCTCTTGGCCGGTCATCGAGCGTCCACACTTGGGTGCCCGCCCGTCCACACTTGGGTGCCCGCCCGTCCATACTTGGGTGCCCGCCCGTTAGTCTATCCCTAACTCAGCTCGCCAATCAGTCTGCCTAGCTCCAAGCTTCCCCAAACCTCGAAGCTAGTCTTGCGTGCGTGTAGCACACGGTAGATACACACTGTGCACATGACAACGGCTCTTAAGCATTGGAATCCTTTCCTTTATGGGAGGGAATTCACAGTTAAGATGGATCATACCTAGTTCCCAATGGAGTCAAGCACTTAAATGGTTGCAAACCATGCCTAGAGCCAATGGAATGATAGACAAGCTAGGTGGAGTGAGATTTTACGGCAATTTGGAGGTATGATTGAATACATCCCTGGTAAAAATTACCTCGTTGCTGATGCTCTAAGTCACAAAGGTACCATTTACACATTGCAAGAGTCCACTATGCTAGAAATACAAGGAAAGGATTTAGACTGTATGAATGCATAGTACGAGGATTCTTTGAAATTTTCGACTCAATATAGATTGGCGCTTCAATCAAAACCACGTCACTATACCATCCACGATGGCTGGTTGTTCTGCAAGAAGCAGCTATGCATACTAAGGGAATAGGGACACGCACTTCTTCACAATGCCCATGACTCTCTTGTCAGAGATCAACAATACATTGGCGAAGTTAGAGCGTTCATTTTATCGGCCAAAAATGAGAAGGAATTGTTTATCAACATGTCCAGTCATGTCAAATTTGCCAAAAGGTTAAGGTTCCTTATACAAAGCAGGCGGGATCGCTACAACCTTTACCAGTTCCAAAAGAACCTTTCTGAGATATCAGCATGGATTTATAGGACCCCTTCCAACAGCATTTGGATCCAGAAACACACAATGCATGACGATTGTCGATCGGTTCAGTAAGTTTTGCATGCTCATTTCGTGCAAGCACACGGCCACAACAGAAGATATCACTCGCTTGTTCTTCACTTTTGGTACCCCATATGTGGTTTGCCAAGGACAAGTTTACTTCACATTTCTAGAGAGCATTATTCGACAACTTTGGAACCAAGTTATAGTTGTTCAGTGCATTCTATCCACACAGATGGCCACAAATAAATATATAATCAGCTTGCATTTGATGTTCTCAAGTCATATCACCATGATCAACAATCAAAGTGGAAGAATTATCTTTCTTTGGTAGAGGCAATCCTGAACGATACCCAGTATTGGTCGGACTCCTTATGAGGCTGCCTTTGGCTGCTGTTTCTTGTCACTTCTTATAGGAGATGGTGTTGCCTTCCTTGGAGACCAACAAGACCACATAAACATTTTCCAAAATCATTGAGTCAATAACGGAGTGTCTCGTCAAAGCTCAGGAAGCATACACTAGCCAAGCCAACAAATCTAGAAGAGATGTCAACTACAAAGAAGAGGATTGGGTGTATCTTTGGATCATGAGCAGAGATTGAAGCAAGTGGGCAAGCGTTGTCCCAAGCTCTCGTCTCGAAGCTTTGGCCCTTTTTCGATCATCAAAAAGATCAATGACGTCTCCATGAAGCTCAAGCTTCCAAATAATTGGACTATGCACAATGTCTTCCATGTTTCTTGGTTGAAGCCCTATGTTGGACTAGCTTTACAGGTGGTCTCAAATGAGCAACAACTTGAGATGGTTTACGAAGCCGAAGTCATTGAGCCGAAGCAGATTCTCCTCCACAGATAGAAGCATGGTTCCAGTCGCACACAAAGACAGTTCTACAACACAAAGTTCAAGGATCAAGGCACTCATGAGCCGTATGGCTAGACGAAGAGTTCTTCCAAGAGTACCCATAGATATTGTCGGACTATTTCAAAGCCATGAACCTGCCGCAACCTAAGCAGGAATAAATGTCACATGCACCCTGATGCACCCTGCACTGTGGTGCTATGTGACACACTAGCTCAACATTCAATGTAATATTATACATCATTACCTTTTTAGGAATAGTTTCCGTATGCCAAGGCCCCATTGTGAGCCCCAGAACCCTAGTCCAAGGCATGAGCTACGTAGGCCAGTTTCCCAACCTTAGGTATCAAGGTCAAACCCTTAACTCACTTGGAGAACAAGCATATAGAGTCATCTGAGGTTAGGACATGCATAAGTCAGTCCTATAGTTGCATATAGAAAGCATGTAACAGCATATAGAAGCATTGATGCATGGGCCAGCCTTATTTGTCACAAGTCGTGGGATGTAAAACAGGCCAACAGCAGCATATTAGAACCGGCCAGCAGCATCCATCTCATATATTAGGCGCCCCATAGATCATTGCATAAATCATCTTACTCCACTAGTATTCAGTCAAGCAATCAAGAGAACATGAGTGCTTAAGATCCCTAGGGTTCTTCGAGCATACAAACCAGCCTCAAGCACCCCGTGCTTCAGTCCAAGTCCTCTCATCTTCAGCCAGCATATGTGCAAACCTTCAACAAATCTGAGCTTGCATAAGTGGCTTCATAGAGTCTTCTACAATGCTATTGGGTCAACATATGGTTCAGCATGCATTCGGTCTTCTTTGTCCTTGCGTTTGGCCGTCCACAATCATCATTCACATCATTGTACAGTAATACAAGCAAATACTCCTACTTGCGCACGGGCAAAAGGGGAGGAGGGGGTGGGGGGTGGCGTTTCATTGGTAATTGGGACCCAATCTAGTGTCGACCCTCATCTTCTCTCTTAAGTAAAGTGGATTGCATAAACTCACAGGTTTAAAGAAGGATTTGTTGCGTGTTACAACAATCAACCTATTCCATGCTACAGATGGAATATTTTTCAGCATTAACTGCTGATTTTTCCTCAGTCGTGGACTTTTCACCTGACCGACAACATGTTTCTAGCACAGACCAGCAACCTAAAAGGGCCTATAAGCAGACCCGCATTCCTTGCATAAATCATCTCATTAATCAATCAATCCAGCAATAGAACATGTGTGCCTAAGACTTCAGTCTTTTGCATGAATCATTCTCAGCCAAGCACCTAGTGCTTTAGTCCCCAAGGCAATCCAAAGCTTTGCTTCAGCATCCAGCCTTGATGGCTGCCCTCCCTACAATGTCCTTGCATTTGGCAATCTCCATCAGTCATACTCAGTATGTTCTCTGCATTGTAGCAAAGTTCTTCAAAGTAATAAAGAAAATACTCCTACATGCGAGAGAGGGCCCTGCAGTGGGTATATTAGGATCAAATCTGGTGTCATCTCTGCTCTCTCTCTCTCTCTCTCTCTCTCTCTCTCTCTCTCTCCATGATACTCAAGACATGGACTTGTTGTATACAGATTTGTCTCATAGGCTAATCTGGTCTTCCGTAGACGTTAATATATCTTTTCTTTTCTCTCTCTCTCTCTATCCAGCTCTTATCTCTTATGTATAAAGATAAAAGTGGATTGCTTCATGATCACTAACATTATACAAGAAGATCTTGCTATGCATTACACAATCAAACCAGTTGCATGTTACAAGGGGAATACTTAATGTCAAATTACCTTATAAACAAGTTGCCTACTCCTGTGTCTAATCGTGAGCAAGTATATACACAAAGTCAAAGACTTCCCCATTTCTCATTAAGCACAAAGTAAGACCGCTTCAAAAATTGCAACACTGTTACAACCCTTACATATGGCAATACATGGGACTCACACGTGGTAACACGTGGGACACATACATTGTTACGTGGGATTTAGATGCCAATAATGAATGGGACACGCCGACGTTGGGTGGGTAAACCAATGGCAGCATACTATTGCACATTATCGCCCATAATAATAAGTGTGAACGGGTAATGTTTGTGGGTGAAGGTTATAGGCCAAAGACCCAGTGATGTGTAGGATGGGGATACCAGTGGAGACACAAGGGGCGCGTGAGTATGGTGTGTGGCCGGGAAGGTACACACTGGATGCCCGAGGTCACTGGTATATATAATGGTTGGGTGGTTAAACATGGTATGCCAAGCTAGGTTTATTTTTGCTATTCTTGAGTTCATCTTCTTCTCTCATGTTTTTTGCACTGGGCTAGAAACAAAGACCTTGGTTGCCTTGCATGAAGGTCTTACATTTGGTATCAGAGCCTAGCATTTGGTTCTTGGCTATGGGGGAGCTTTGCAACAGATTGGAGCTTGTCTTGAGCTTGCAAGGAGGAGGCGGAATCATCATCCCTCCAGTTCGTCACGTTTTTCCGTCAATGCTGCTTCTATCCGTCCGTCAAGTTTTCCATCCACTGTCGTCGTCATTGTTGCTATCGTTTGTGTTGGCTGTCATCTATAGGCCTTGTGACTAAGCCCTTGGGTGGTGCTATCCAAGCCACACAACACAACAACCACTTTTTTTATGGCCTTGCAATAGCACACGTCGTCGTTGCTGTGGCCATCAACCGCAGCTTCTTGTGGGTCCAAGTCACAAGCACCCAACAAAGGTGCTTGCTAGCCACACAATAGCTAACAATTGTAGGTGATGGCCTTGCAGCAACGCACGTTGTCGTTGCTATGGCCGTCACCTGCAGCTTCTTGTAGGGCCAAGTCACAAGCACCCAACAAAGGTGCTTGCTAGCCACACAATAGCTAACAGTTTTGAGCCAACGCCCAACTTGGGTAGGGCAATTCCTATCCAAAAATCTGCCGAGTGTATAGAGTTTTTAGTGGGTGCGCCAAGTGGCAAGTCCCACAGTACCTGGGCTCCTCCAAGAGTACTTGGTCGCTGTCATGCCCAGCTCTTGGGCCTTCTAGGGTAATGCCGTAAGGAAGTAGTGAAACTGTCTCTAAGAGTGGGGACCGTGAAGCTAATGACAAAAGCATTTCTCTGTTCCAGTCTCAAAACGAGCCCACTCGTCTCTAACCCCAGCTCGAAAAACAAAAACAAATAGCTAGCAGTCGCACTAGTGCAAGCCGACTAAAACACCACAAGAGAAATTCCTCTTTTCGATGGACTGTTTCTTGAAGCTCTAGGACCGATCTTCAAAATTGTTGCTCTTCGCGACTTCCATCTTCGTCGGCTTTGATATTTTTACGACGAGGGGGCTCACTTATCCCTACTCTTTATATTTTCGTCATTCGGTTCGTGATCAAAATGGATTCCGATCACTCTACCCCACCATCACTCGAGTCTTTCCCGCTTCATCAATGAATGCATGATTTGCGGGAGCAAATGAATTTATTTATGAATGATATCTTTAGGCCATTCATGGGTAAATTTATGGTGGATTTTATTGATGATATTTTGGTTTATAGTAAATCTTTACTAGAGCACAAACCACACTTGTTTACAATATTTGGTGTGCTCAAGAAAAATGTGTTGTATGCCAATAAACAAAAGACTTTCCTATGTTAAGAGAAAGTTGAGTATTTGGAACACATTATATCGACGCTAGGCGTAAAGATGGATGCGAAGAAAGTAGAAGTGATCTTGGCATGGCCTATTCCAATGGATATTACTGCACTCAGATATTTCTTAGGGCTATCTGGTTTTTATCGAAAGTTTATTATTTTCTATTCTGAAATAGTAACGCCATTGATTGACTTGTTGCAAGTAACTGTTGTTTACGTCTGGACCCACATTCAACAACAAAGTTTTGATAAGTTAAGGCAGGCCGTTGCAATTGCACCTATGTTGAAGATCATGGATCCGTCATTCCCTTTTATCGTTGAGACAGATGCAAGTAGCATTGCCATAGGAGCTGTGTTGAGCCAAGAAGGCCGACCAATGGCTTTTGAAAGAAAGAAACTCGGTAGTTCACAATGCAAGTGGCCCACACATGAGCTTGAATTATATGCACTTATACATACACTAAAGGTGTAGAGGCATTACTTGTATGGAGCTGAGCTTAAGGTATACACGGATCATGATAAATTGAAGTATTTTTGTAACCAGCCGGATTTAAGAGGTCTTTAGGCAAGATGGGCCAAATTGATGCAAGAATTTCACATGGAAATCTTGTATAGACAAGGAAAAGAAAATATTTTTTGCCGATGCATTGTCTCGTATAATGTATCAGATGAGTTTCAATATAGTCAAGAATGAGATCGGTCATAGAATACATGTCTCATTTATTGTCTGGTAAACGTAGATTTACCATTGAGAATAGAATTCTGAAGAGAAATGGCAAGGTATGCGTTCCAGACTCAAATAATATGAGGGTATTAGTGACACGAGAATGTCACCAAAGTCCATGTGCTGGACACCCGAGAATAAAGAAAACAATTGAGCTCATTAGACGTTTCTATTGGTGGCCACAATTAAAGAAACATGTTAATCATTATGTGACACATTGTTTACACTGTCAAGTTAATAAATTCGAGGGTATGAAGTCACTTGGATTGTTACATCCATTACCTACTCCAAAGAGGAAATGGTAGAGTATTTCCATGGATTTCATTATGGGTTTACCCAGAACTAGGAAAGGTTATAATACTATCTTTGTCACTGCGGATAGATTATCTAAGATGGGACATTTTGTTCCTACTACTAACAAGGTTGAAGCTCCGCAAGTAGCAGAATTATTTATTGCCAATGTGTTTAGATTACATGGCTTGCCAAAATCCATTGTGTCAGATAGAGTCTAGAGATCGTAATGATCAAACCGAGAGAGTCAATCAAGTCTTGGAGGATATGTTAAGAGCTTATGTCGGAGAACGACAAAGCGATTGAAAAAAGTATTTGCCTTTATTAGAGTTTGCGTATAATTAAGCAAGCATTCCTCTACAAAATTTTCTCCATTTGAATTGAATTGTGGGATAATCTATTGATGCCAGGTACCTCAGAAGACACCCAGTTTTGCTGAATTTCTGTCCCAAATGCAGTTAAATTTAGTTAGAGCTCGAGATTATATCTGTCGGGCTACGGATTGAGTGGTTAAGTATGCTAATCTTAAGAGAATAGCTCGTTCTTTTACAGAAGGGGAGAAAACGTTTCTACTTGTTCCTCGAAGAATGGAGACGCTTCGTGCGAGTAAATCTACTGAGTTGTCGCCTAGATATTGTGGGCCGTGGACGATTTTGAAACGAGCCGGAGATGTGGCTTGTAAGTTAGGCTTACCACAAGACTATCATGTCCACCCAGTATTTCATGTGAGTCGATTGAAGCGTTATCTTCACGACGACGATAATTTAGTTGATGGTATGATTGCTTTGCAGGAACCTGATCAAGAAGATCATGGACCAGAACAGATCTTGGAATGAAGAGAAAGATGATTGCGAAATCGTACTCTTTGCGAGTTCCTTGTAAAATGGAAAGAGCATCCTTTGATAGATTCAACTTGGGAAACAGAATTTCAATTTCAAAAGCATTATTCTCGATTTGTCATCGAGGAGGACGATGATTCCGAAAAGGGGAAAAGAATGTTATGACCCTTACACGTGGCAATATGTGGGACTTACACGTCGTAACACATGCGACCATACATTGTTATGTGGAATTTACACGCCAGTAATGTGTGGGACACGCGGACATTGCGTGGATAAACCAATGGCGGCATACTATTGCATATCATCGCTTATAATAATAAGTGTGAACAGGTAACGTTCGTGGATGAAGGTTGTAGGCCAAAGACCCAGTGGTGTGTAGCATGGGGATACCAGCAGGGACACAGGGGGCGTGTGAGTATGGTGTGTGGCCGGGAAGATACACAATGGACGCCCGAGGTCACTAGTATATATAATGGTTGGGTTGTTAAACATGGTATGCCAAGCTAGGTTTATTTTTGCTTTTCTTGAGTTCATCCTCTTCTCTCTCACGTTTTTTGCATGAGGCTAGAAATAGAGACCTTGGTTGCCTTGCATGGAGGTCTTATAAACACCCTCTTACAAAAGATAAGTTTCCTATACAAAAAGGTAAAACCGTAAAGTGCCTAGGACAAGCAAGGCCATTTTGACCATAATGATTAACATACCGCCCTTCCTAAGGTGACCATGTCCTCGCATCACCAAGGTCAAGTGATGAAGATTCTAGCCTCGTTCAAAAGATCGGGCGGTCCCTCTTAACTCGGTGGTTTAATGATAGAGAGCTTTCTTGGTGCAAAGGCTTTTTGTGTCAATGGTTGGTATAGTCGAAGAAAAAGGCAATGAAGAAGGCAACGGAGATGCAAGAAGCTTTATTCTTGAAGATAGGGGAGGTTCTTGCTAATTTAAAGGGCATCCAGGTGATGGGTTGTACCATGGACCGGCCTTGCACCACCATGGCCCCCCATCCAAGCAATAAGCAAAGGCAATACCTTTTTTTCCTTGGAAAAAGATGCTTCTATTAGTTACCAAGAAAACATCCAAGATGGCAAGTACAAATCTGTCCCCAAAGGGGAAACGCTAGTCAAGATGAACATAGGGGAGGATACACTTCTCTTCCGACCAGCCGCTCTCGGAGAAGGCTATCTCATACAATGGGGGGAGGGGGAAATAACCACACAGGTGGTCTTAATGCCAAGTGGGCTCACCACCACTATCTGTAAGAAAGGGACCATGCCGCCAGATCTTGAGGAAGGCCTCTCGACGCTTCCTCATGTGGTTTGAGCCACCCTAAAGCTTCCCCCACTAACCACCACAGAGGATATGAATGATATCGAGCCAATGCTCCAGATAGACTCCGCTGGTGAGGTGAGAGTTCCTTTGATGGCTTCGTTGCATCGAGCCGAAGCTGGAACTAGCACAGTGGAAATACGACGGTGAGAGACCTAAAGGGCGGCTAGCCCCCCACCTTCCTCCTCATATGGCATGATGATCGCACCCTCAATTACCCAAGAAACAGTGCCCCACCTAACAATACGGGTGGGAGCTTGATCCATAGTGAAAATGCGTAGGACCCTTTGCCAAACCTACTGGGTCTTTGGTCAATCCCAAAGACAGTGATGCTGAGACTCCTAGGGATGGCCACACGTCTGACATAATGTTGGTCTTCCCCCAGTGGCCAACCAAGTGCCAAGTACTAAGCTCATATGTGCCAGCTGCCACATGAAAAGAGTGATCTTCCGCAGCCGAAAGCTATCCCAAAGCCGCTTCCAAAAATCTGCGAGAAAATGCAGGAGGAGGCCCTAGGACTGCCAATGTGCTGGTGGCTTCTGGAATGCCCTCTACCTCCGACATCCAAATCCTGCAGCCCAGCAATGCAGTGTAAACAAAGAAGGGGGTACCAGGCAACTCCTCTCTGTCCTCTGGATCCTGCCATGTCCACTCTCCCAAGTCCCCCTGGAGAACTGTAATACGCTGGCCCTCCCACATCCATAGCCGCCATAGTCTCTCTGTGGCCACCTTGTCCAGTGAAGGGTCGATGTGCCACTCATGCGCGTGAAAGCCAATCACCCTCACCCTTTGCAAGGTGCATCCCCTGAGGTCCTCTAAGGGGGTCTCTGATCTCTCCAGTCTGCCATGAAGCCCAATAGAGAAGGTGAGTAGAGCGAAGTACTCATCCACGCCATGAATTGCCAGGGGTATACTGTGCCTCGTGAACACTCCCAGCCACTCTGGAGGGATGGAAGAGTCGATGTCGAGGCTAAGTCAAGCAGCAGCAATCCTTGATTGGAAGAACTTTAAAAGTCTTCCACATGATCACAAAAAGGCATCTACCCAACATCTCCGAGGGAGTCAGCGATAGATTGCACAGATTGATGCAGCTATACCTACTGCTGGATCACTAGTACATTCTTAGATGAGTATCACCACTTGTGGTTGGGGTTTTTTTCTAGGACAAGCGTGCCCCTTCAGGTGATGGGATTCCATAAACCAACGGAGGAAGAGGTTGTTGCCTTCTATTCCATTTATTTTGGACGGCATATGACATTACACTCCCCCTGCAGAGGAGATTCTGGCAGACTCTGGCACTGATATAGGAGGAACCAGGTATCCTACTTCTTACGGCTATTTCTACACGGTAGGTTGCCCACCAACCAATGGAGATCTATTTTTGGTGTGGACCCCTCTTGTCCTAGACGCTCAGCTCCATCCGAGACAGTGTTTCATTGCTAATGAGAACACAAAAAAGCATAGAGGATCTGGGTATCTAAAGCCCAGCCCTTGGGTAGATTGAGTGGTCCTATCTATATTGCTTGGGGTGCTATTGCATGGTAGACTCAGTCAGGCCCACAGCTTCTTTTTGAGGGCAGGGGAGCAGATCCTGTTATATGTCCATAGGGGCATAGCTCAGAGATATTTGATTCAAGATATCCCCCAGTTACAATACACACTACCTTCGCTGAGTATGACACCCTTGGGAGATTATTGCTAGTATCACAACGTGGCATATCTGGAAGACCAACTGCTCAGAGGCCTTCGGTTTGTAACACCCAGTGTATTTGCAATATATGGAGTGATGCCGTTCACACTCCGTATGCAAGGATCTTCTAGAGCTGTGCAGACAAGACACAGCAGATTTATGAGAGTGGAACCATGGTATTCTCCTCCACTGCTATGGGGCTTTATGGCAGCATAGTGCCTCCGATTGGTTGCAATCTCCCTACCTTTTGGCTGGAGAACTCCCTTTGTATGATTTTATTTCACTGTTAACAGAAGTCTCTTTTCTGGGGGAAAAAACCAACCTTTGCCCTCCATTTTTCATCAAGCAATATATTGCTTGATTTGAAATCTCGATGAAGAACCCTCGGATCTGCCGCTTCATGAAGATATTCAAGTCCTCTTGCTGCCCCCAGTGCAATCCTCAAACGTGCTGCCCAGTTGAGGTTTTCTTTTCCAAAGAGTTGATTCAAATGCTCCCGTAAATTACCATTGGGCATGTACTCATAGACCAGCAGCCTTTCAACATCTCTCCCATGAGTTTCAATACAGTACCCAACAAGCGGAACCAAATGGAAATGATGAAGTCTCGAAAGAAGCTCTACCTGTAGACATGTGAATGTGTATTTAATGAATCCGTCAGCGATGAAATATGGATGCAAAAAAAAACAACCAAAATTACCTCTAGCAAAAACTCTGGATCTAAACCGGGTCCGCATCTTGCATTCAGCTTTTTGATGGCTACATCTCTACCATCTTTAAGGCAACCTTTGTAAACACTGCTACTTCCACCAACACCTATCACATTTGACTTGCAAAAGCCCCCAGCAGCCTCTTGTAGTTCTGAATAGGAGAACTGCCTTGTAACCCTACCAAGAAGAGGCCCCATTTTGGAGCTCGTCTTAAACGATCGCCTCCCTATGCAGCCTGAAAGGATGACACCCATCGAAAAGCAACCGATTACAGTATGGACAATCTTATACATGGGTTTGCAAACGGTAGAAACTCCCACAAAAATCCACCCACAAGCCTTCACATCATCAACTATTATTTGATGTATTACATCACACATTGAGTGATTGATATGACATCCTTGCCATATCATTAGTGCTCAAAAGTAGGTGCACAAGCCTAGCATTATGTATGTATTTCTGTATGTCAGGCATGCATGCACACACATATGTACATATACAAAAACAATAATGAACCTTGAGCATGGCCCATGCTCTTTTGTGAAGAGATAGCTCCAGAGTGAAAATTTTGAAATGGCATAACAAAGAAATGAAAAGAATATGTATGTGTTTTTCAAAGTCCATACACCTGTGCTACCATTGAAGCATGTGTTGTCGTAGACTTGGAACTTCTCAGTTGGTGAAGACCGATGACTTAGCAAAGTCCTGAAGCCACTAGAGCTGCTGTCATCCTCAAACCAAAGAATGGTAGGATGTCTTCGGTTCTTTCGTTTATTGTACACCAAAAAAATGAAGGATGTTAGCAGTAATGCTACTATAATGGTAGCACACAAAACAAGAACTAGTACTAAAAGCTTTCCATCAAAATCCTTCCCAGAAGAGACTCCATAAGGTTGACCTGTTCAAGCGCACAACATATCAGCATTAGTACCTTCTTATCAGGTGCTTAACGGTCTCAAACCTTAAGACTACTCATGGTGACAGAAGGGCAATATGCATTCCAGATGGCTCTTGTTCAAATGTATGAATACCACAACTCCAAAATTCAAGTGACTCAATAAGAAGCCATGTTAATATGCAAAATCATCAACATGCCGTATTCCACGTCTTCATGCCTCATCATCATCAACATGCACAGGCATCTAGCTATGAAGCTGAATTTCTGCAGTTGGGAACTTGCAAGCCAAGCCAAAAGCGTGTGAATAGGTGTGAAGAGAGTAGAATTTCTCCTTGTTGAGATTACACCATACATCTTAAACAGCAAACCTCTTCCATCCTCTGTGAATAAATACAAATAGGTATGTATACATGCATGAACGTTTATGTGCACACATACATATACTATACATATACAATGTGTGCTTCTTGTTGTATCCACACAACATACATGTGTACGATGGATGCATGTGTGTATATATGCATGCATGCATGTTACAGAAGAGGTGATCTGCGTTTTACAAATTTAATATTAATCACCTGATTTGAATGAAACATTCCCTACGTAGAGCAAGTTCCAAGGTCCAATTAAAGGGTCCCATGGGCCACCGTCTTGTGTACTATTTTTCTGCAGCAGCAGGTTTCCTGCATTTGACAGGTCTTGACTCGGAGAAAAAATGTACACATCCAAGATCACGCTCCCATTCCGCCTTGCACTGGGAATCACCTGAAAATGATCCCCTTTTGAGGAATGGATGTACGGCATACAACAAGAAGCAGAAACGAAACAAACTGTAGACATGTACCTGGGATGGAGATAGCTGCAGGTAGGATGCTAAATCATTTATGAAGGTTTTCTCCAAACTCTGGGTGTAGTTGGAGAGCCTTAGTTGTACTAGACGTATAATCACAAACAGAGGGCTTGAACAGACACAGCTCTCATTATGATCGTGTAAAGGGTCCAAAACTTGGCCCACCGGACACACCAGGCAATCTGCACAGAAATATCCCCAAAGCCAATATAGATGTTCTAAAGACCCATTATGTTATGCTCATGAAAGAGAAGCCCCTGTAAGCTTGGCATATTTGCTGGGCAAGATGTGCATAGGCTATCAAGGTTTGTGCATTACTGTTTTGTGAATGTGCTCCTCCTTTTTGTGATGTAGATCTTTCGATAAACCTTACTATTATGGAGCAATTAACGGTCACTGTGGGTTGTTTAAGCTTATGTTTTGGTTTGATTTGTGCTTGGTCCTTACCTCCTGTTGTTGTTGTTGGGCAGCTGCACTCTGTGAAACCCAGCTTTTCATCACCAGTGTAGAGCTGAGTCCCAATGAGACCACCTGGTCCACACAAACAAGCCCAGGTCTCATTCTTCTCACTTGCAAGGGCGCCTGCAAAGATCAATCCTCCAATCAAGGTCGAACACAAAAAAAAAACTAATGTCAAAAGAACTCATTCCCATTGCAATTTCAACCCACAAGACCAGAAATGCAGAGAGAGCGCATTCGGCTCCAACCTTTCCCACAAGCAGCTGCAATTATGAGAAAGCAAAGTATCAAGAAGTGCTGCCTAGCTTTCCACATCCTTCCCCTCTTACTAGTGCGCATTGCCAAAACTCAAAAAGGCCAGCTCTAAGCATCCAATTCTTCTGGAAATTCCCCAAACCCCATTCTCTCTCTCAAATGCATCTGCAGGGCCTTGTTGGGTCTCTCTGATACGCATTTGGGCGATTTTGATTTTCCAAAATTGTCATTAAAGCTAATTAAATATGATAAATTTACGTTGGCATACGCATGCGTGAGGAGTTCATGATAACCAATTAGCACTATTATATATCATTGTATTCACAATCTTTAGAGGAAGGAAGGTTCAGAAAAATTGTGTGAAGCACAAGGCTATGGAGATGACTGCAATGCTGTCATGCTTTCAGCAACACAGAGTCTGTAAAAAGTGTCGCGGTGACGGAATGTGGGTGGTGGTGGAACAATTGCTGAGTTTTCAGCATAATAATAATAAATGAAAAATGATGATGGTAGCCCTCCACCGTTTAACTAACGATGATGGAGACCTCCTAGCACATACATACATGATCACAATATTATATCTAATTCCATGCTTGACAAGGGGGTTAAAATAATTCACTCCCTCCATCTCATCCCAGCTTAATTTGCTAATCTTGAAGCTAATTACATAGATGTCAAAGTAGTTGTTTGAGAGCAAAGGGTGAAACCATCATCTTATGGGTTCAACCCTTCTTCTACTTTGATTCTAACAATAATGTGCTGCTGACGCAAAAAAAGTAGGCTCCAATGATCGTCTTTACAAGTAAACCACAGAAAATTAACAGGAGCAAATCGGTGCAATTACCCTGGATTAACGGCGGTCTTAGGTGGGTGCTTATTGAATCATAAATATGAGGATTAGAAGATAATCAGTGCTGTTGTGCTTTACTGATGGGGCTAAATTCAGGCTTAACTGTATGAGGATGATTGATTAGTACTAGTGTACTAGTGACATGGATTCATGGTAAAGCTGGCAACTATACATTGACTACTTAAATTACAAATTGACTACTTTGAAGCGAGCATTCAAGCAGGGTAACGACCCTACCCAAATTCAAAAATGAAAATCAAATTGACTACTTTGAAGCTGGGGCTCTCTCCATTTCAATCAAAGTGGGCGAAACCCGCCTTCTTCGGAAGGTCGATTGTTAACCGGTGTTTATATATACACACACATACACACACAGAGACATATATGTATATACATACATACATACATACATATATATACATACATACATAGATATATGTATGTATGTATGTATATGTATATAGATATATATTCACACACACATATAAATATTTTTTTCATAATATATATTTAATTATTATAAATTTAATATAATAAAACACACACACTCATGCACGTGCACACACACATATACACAGATATATATATATATATATTCTAAATATATATGTATTTAAATAATAAACATAAAAATTATATATATATATATATATATATATATATATATACACACACGTATGTATGTATGTATGTATATACGTGTGTGTATTTGAATATTCTCTCTCTCTCTCTCTCTCTCTCTCTCTCTCTCTCTCTCCGCTATAGATATATACAGATTGTACTCTTTATATAATCTACACATACATATATGTGTGTGTGTGTGTTTATATATTTGCTTACACACACACATACACACACATATGTATACATACACACACACATATATGCATATATATCATATTGTATTATATAAATAGTATATGGTATATATGTCTATCTAGGAGAGAGAGAGAGAGAGAGAGAGAGAGAGAGAGAATATTGTAATACATATATATATGTATATATTTGTAATTATTTTAAAGAAAAATCAACATATTTATTTTAAAGAAAAATCAACATATTTATCATAAAATAACACACAAACACATACATACATACATACATACATACATACATACATACATATATATATATATATATATATATATATATATATATATATATATACATACATACATACATACATACATACATATATATATGTATATATATATTATATATCATATAGTTATATACTCTTTATATAATATAATATAATATATATATGTATATTATTTACATACATACATACATACATACATACATACATACATACATACATATATATATATATATATATATATATATATATATATATATAAACGTGTGTGCATATGCGAATGTATATGTGTGTGCAAGCATGTAAATTTTTTATGTGTGAAAAGATGCAGGGGGGAAGAGAGCTTGAGCTCTTGCAAGCATACACACACACTCACAAAACCCTAATAGAGAACACACAAGGTGAGAGGCTGAAAATCTTCTTCTTCTCTACTCAACACTCAACACACCATATACAAGAATAAGAGTACACACAATATGAAAGGTACTCAACCAAATACATGCACGGGTTCTCTATAGTGTGAACCCGACTAAATGAGCTGGCGCTATAACTATGCCAGTCTCTAGAGTGGCTGTCACACAGCCTGTCATCCCACTGGCCGCATATCACCCAAGATCTCACCAACCATGCCAGTGGTGTAAGTGCGGGGCCTATCCCCCAGGCGGGTCATCAGTGTCCACCGCCTCACTAGAGCTCGATATCTCAACACTCCCCCTCGAGCTCAACTCCATCTCATGTACACCAAGCGAAACCCTGAATCTGCGGAGCTTCTCTGTACCTAATGCTTTGGTGAAGATGTCAGCTACCTGATCCTCTGTGCTGACATAAACAAGGTCAAGGTCTCCTGCCAAGACCTTCTCTCTGACGAAGTGGTAGTGGACCTCTATGTGCTTCGTACGAGCATGAAAGACTGGGTTCCTGGCCAACTGTATACTGCTAATGTTGTCACAGAAAATGACAACCTGTCTATCCACTGATAGACCCAAATCTGCAAGTAGCTTTCTCAACCAAGCTACCTCACATGCTGCCATAGCAGCTCCTCTGTACTCGGCCTCTGTACTCGATAGAGCAACCGTAGGCTGCTTCTTGCTGCTCCAAGTCACAGCAGCACTCCCCAAAGAAAACATGAATCCACTGGTAGATCTTCTATCTGAGATACTACCAGCCCAATCAGCATCTGTGTACCCATGTACACATATCTCTGTCCCAGTCTCATAGAATAGTCCACAATGCAAAGTAGACCTCACATACCTCAGTATGCGTCTCACTGCATCCAAATGCGGTTTCCGTGGAACCTGCATAAACTGACTCACCAACCCAACAGCATAGCTCAAATCTGGTCCGGTGATCGTCATGTAGATCAAACTTCCTACTATGCTCCTGTACATAGTAGGATCCTCCAAGATCTCTCCTGAATCTGCACTCAACTTGCCATTCTGATCCAATGGCACAGAAATAGGCTTACAGCCTGTCATACCATACTTGAACAACATGTCCAAGCCATACTGTCTCTGCAGTAATCCAATACCATGTGGTGACCTAATCACCTCAATGCCCAAGAAATATCTGAGCTCCCCCAGATCCTTCATCTCAAACTTCTGTCTAAGCAAGATCTTTACATCAAGGATCTCTGCATCATGGTCCCCCGTAATGATCAAGTCATCTACATAGATGACAACAAGCACAATCCCTCTATCACCATGTCTCACATACAATGAGAAATCTGCATTGGCTACATGAAAGCCAATAGTGACAAGATATTCAGAAATCTTGTCAGACCATGCTCTTGGTGCTTGCTTTAAGCCATACAAGGCTTTCTTCAACCTGCAAACATGCTCGGGGTGACCCTCATCTTCATAACCAGGTGGCTGCAACATATACACCTCTTCTTGCAAATCCCCATGCAAGAATGCATTCTTTACATCCATCTGATGTAAAGACCATTGCTTTGACGCAGCCACTGCTATCACAACTCTCACCGTTGCCATCTTGGCAACTGGGCTGAAAGTTTCCTCATAATCAATGCCATATGTCTGCGCATATCCTTTGGCTACCAATCTAGCCTTGTACCTGTTTATGCTTCCATCACTGTTATGTTTAACTTTGTACACCCACTTGCATCCAATGGCTTTCTTGCCTTCAGGCAATTGCACTAAGTCCCAAGTTTCATTTCCATATAGTGCATCCATCTCCTCATCCATAGCTTTCTCCCAACACACATTTCCAACAGCCTCATCAATGCATGTGGGCTCTACAACCTGCACAACTTTTGCCATATATGCATAGTGATGTGCCACATAACCATCATATGTAAATCTCTGCACAGGGTTCTTCACTCTCCCTGATCTTCGCAGCTTTTCATTCATGGCCTCCATAGCCTTCTTTACACTAGGTGTTCTCATAGCTGGGATCCCAAGCTCCTCATCAAGGCTCATATCTGAGCCACTAGACTCTCCATCAACATGAGAATGCCCTGCAGAAATGTCAGGCATAACAAGGGGCTCAACCACTTTCTCTTTTCCTTTACGTGATGTAGTAATCACATTTGCAGGACTGGTATTATGACGCAGCCTGCCACTCCATGGTCTATCAACAGACCCACTAGATGAGGACTCTCCTGGTCCACTCAAAGACTGTGATTGCTGACCTGCATTCTGTGCAACCACACTTCCACTCACATCAGCCCCAACAGCTTCTTTTTCAGCAGCATACCAGCTGCTCATCTCATCAAATACAACATCCCTGCTTACCCTCAACTCACGTGTAGCAGGGTTATAACACCTGTATCCCTTTTGCTCAAGGGAGTATCCAATAAACACACATTTTTCAGCTTTCGGATCCAGCTTAGTTCTCAGCTCATCTGGCACATGCACATATGCAATGCATCCAAAGACTTTCAGATGAGACAAATCTGGTTTTCTGCCAGTAAACCTCTCCTCTGGAGTTACATCATGTATGGCTGCAGTTGGAGTCCTGTTCATGATGTATATTGCTGTAGAAACAGCCTCAGCCCAATAGCAATGCGGCATATTCTTCTCTTCCATCAATGCTCGCGCAATCTCAGCAATGTGCCTGTTTTTCCGCTCAGCAATCTCAGCAATGTGCCTGTTTTTCCGCTCAGCAACTCCATTTTGCTGCGGAGTGTATCTGCATGTGAACTGTCTCCGAATACCATTCTTCTTCAAGAATTCAGAGAACTCATTGGAGAAGTACTCTCCCCCTCCATCTGACCTTAGGCACTTTACATATTTCCCTGTTTGCTTTTCAACCAAAACTCTGAAATTTTGAAAGTGAGTGAACACCTCACTCTTCTCCTTCATGAAATATACCCACACTTTTCTTGTGTGGTCATCAATGAAAGTGACATAGTACCTGCAGCCTCCCATAGACACGGTCTTCGTAGGACCCCATACATCTGAATGCACAACATCTAGTGCATTTCTGCTCACATATCTGTTACGTGGAAACACATGCTTTGTTTGCTTCCCAAATTGGCATGCTTCACAGATTTTCTGCATACCTTCCACCTTAAATTTTGGCAGCCCTGTCACGATTCCTTTTGTCTGCATAGACTTCAATCTCTGAACATTTACATGTCCAATTCTTTTATGCCATATGTCTGTGTCTGCAACAACTCCTAAACCATTTGCAAACATTGCAGCACTCATTTCAGGCATGTCTACATTCAACGTAAACATTCTGCCCACTCTGTTGCCTTTTGCAACCAACCTGCACTTGTCTTTAAAATCTTCAACATAACACCCATCAGGGTTAAACCTAACCTGCAAACCCTGCTCAATCATCTGGCCAACTGAAACCAGATTCTTTGTTATGTTCGGTACATGAAGTACATCTGCAAGGTACTTCACTTTGCCATCCTGCATAGACAATGGCACATCTCCAACGTGGGCAATTGGATGAGCAGTGTCATCCCCTGTTTCCACAAAACCTGGTCTTTCCGGGTTTTTCATCTCCTTGAACCACTCCCCATGACTCGTCATGTGGTTCGAAGCGCCTGAATCCACATACCATACATTATCTTTTTGTGCTGCATCAACATTTTCAGACATGGCATTCACAACATGCTGCATAACAAACAACCTTTCATTATCCTCATTATTTCTGCTTGAGGATGCATAGTTGTTTTGCTGCACTTTCCCATTTTGCATATCAGCCTGCTTCTTATAACATTCTGACTGCACATGTCCAGGCTTACCACAATAATAGCATTCACGTGCATCATTATATTGCCTTTGCCAATTTCCACGGCCTCTTTGACTCCCCCTGCCTCTGAATTTGCCTCTTCCACCTGCGTGTTGTTGTTGTTGTTGAATCTGGGACTGTTGTTGTTGCTGCTGCTGCTGGCCATAATTCTGATTACCTGTTCGGCCACCTCCTTGACCGCGTCCACGGCCTCCTCTACCTCGTCCTCTTCCTGAACTCGTGTAGAAGGCCTGTTGCTCTGAACTGTTTTTGCTTTATGAAGACTGTTGGTCTTCACCCAAGTTCTTCTCTTCGATAATCAGCATAGACACCAAATCTGTAAAGTTGGGAATGTTTTCCCGAGTCTGAATAGACGTCTTGAACGCCTTGTATTGTGGCCCGAGACCACGTAGACAGACTTCCACCTTGTCATCATCATCTACTGACACACCAATAGATGCAAGGGATTCCACAATACCCTTTATCTTCAACGCATAGTCATTCACAGACATGCTCTTTTTCTCCACAGTATGAAGTTCATTCTTCAACTGTATCTTGCGTGCCTTGGTATTTGTTTCATAAAGCTTTACCAAGGTGTCCCACGCCTCCTTGGGGGACTTGGCATCCTGAATGTGCCCAATCATGGTGTCCTGTATACTAATGGAAAGCCAATACATAACCTTCCTGGCTCCTTGGTTCCAGTCTTTAAACTCTTTCACATCTGCAGCAGTCGGATTTATATCCGGTATCTCCGGTGCCTCTTCATGCTCACCTTCTATGTAGTCCCAATAGCCTTTTCCCATCAGGAAATTTGTCAACCTGAACCTCCAAGCATGGAAGTTATTCTTATCCAGCTTCTCAGCCACAATCTGTGTTATGCCATCATTAGACATCTTGCCAAACACACAATTTCACCAGAAACTGCACTCTGGTTTTTCTGCACAACCTGCAGTATTTTTCGCAGTGCTCGAAATCGCCTGCTTTCTGAAAAACGGAGGTCCAGACGCGCCCGAAACGCGGTTTCGGCCCGAACATTCAGTCCGTAGGACTGAATAGTTGCCCTATAGCTTCACTCCCGCGAAGAAAGCTCCTCAATCGGAGATCGTTTGCCGGTGCCTCCCGTAGAGCTCCCGACAAGGGTGTAGTCACCAACACAATAGGGAAGAGTAGTTGAAGCTCTTACCCTCGTACCGCTTCCTGTGGTTCTCTTGCTTGCAGCTCAGCCCTTAGCACGAACCAGGCTCTGATACCATGAAAAGATGCAGGGGGGAAGAGAGCTTGAGCTCTTGCAAGCACACACACACACTCACAAAACCCTAATAGAGAACACACAAGGTGAGAGGCTGAAAATCTTCTTCTTCTCTACTCAACACTCAACACACCATATACAAGAATAAGAGTACACACAATATGAAAGGTACTCAACCAAATACATACACGGGTTCTCTATAGTGTGAACCCGACTAAATGAGCTGGCGCTATAACTATGCCAGTCTCTAGAGTGGCTGTCACACAGCCTGTCATCCCACTGGCCGCATATCACCCAAGATCTCACCAACCATGCCAGTGGTGTAAGTGCGGGGCCTATCCCCCAGGCGGGTCATCAGTGTCCACCGCCTCACTAGAGCTCGATATCTCAACAATGTGGACATTTTTGTGGCTGTGTGTGCACGTGCACGTGCATATGTCTGTGAGATTGTGTGCATGTACACGTGCAAATGTGTGTGTGATGTGTATCTATGTATGCATCTGTGCCTATCGATGTGTGTGCATGTGTATTTGTGTATTTCAGTGTGTGTATGCGTGTATATATATGTAAGTTTATATGCATGTATGTGTATGTGTGAGGTTAAGTAAGTGTGTGCGTGTAAGTGTGCATATTTGTGTATGTGCACGTCCATGTGAGTGTGTGTGCATGTGTTTTCTTGTCTGCGTGTGTGTTTTTTGTGTGCATGTGTGTGTGTGGTGCGTTGTGTGCATGCACATGCATGTGTTTATGTTGGCATACATATAGATCTATTTATATATACATATATACATACCTATAAATACATATATGTGTGTGTGTGTGTGTGTGTGTGTGTGTGTTCTCTCTCTCACACACGTGCACATAATATAATATTTTGTGTGTGTGTGTGTGTGTGTGTGCATCTATGTGTGTGCTAGGGAAAACAAATGAGCAAATGAGAAACTCTCATATATATGTGTGTGTGTGTGTGTGTGTGTGTGTTTATATATATATATATATATATATATATATATATATATATATATATATATATATAACTCATTCAATGAGCAAATGACTTGATGGTGACAACTAATTGTGACCCCCAATGACATCTAGGCTAGTGGAAAAGAACGTTCTGAAACTCTCCTATACATACATACATATATATATATATATATATATATACTCATTCAATGAGCAAATGACTTGATGATGACAACTAATTGTGACCCCCAATGCATGTAGGCATGTGTAAAAAATACTTATAAAATTTTTCAAAATTCTCCTTTCTCCTTCATGTGAAAGATCTCTCCTTCTCTTGCCAAGTGGGGCTCTCCTTTGCTTGCCACATGATGGCAGGTTACAAGTAATATATTTAAGATGAAGGGTGGATCGAACTCCTACACAAGAAAGGGGAGAAAGATAACCTCGATAACTAGAGACCAATCACTATGCTAACATGTGCTTAAAAAATCTATGCAAAAGCCTTGGCCTTAAGACTCTCCTGTAAATTGAAATGTTGGATTAGAGAGGAACAAAAGGGGTTCATAAAAGGCAGGTATATCCTTGATTCCACCATCACTCTTTGGGAATGGAGTACGCTGAAGAGTCTAATTTTAGGACTTTCTCTTCCTTAAAATAGACTTTGATAAAGCTTATGAACAGATTGAGCTGGCATTATATCCTGGAGTCTCTTAAGCATATGGGTGCAGGCAAACAGTTTATCCTGATGGTTGGAACATTATTTGGAAATGCCTCAGCAAGGGTCAACATAAACGGGGTGCTCTTTGATGCCTTCCCACTTTCCAACTCCATTAGGCAAGGTTGCCCACTAGTCCCCTTGCTCTATGCCATTACTGCAAATGGACTAAACTGGTTAATCAAAGACAAGATGGATAAAGGGGAAATGCAAGCTATCAACGTTCCCAATGGGAAACAGTTGTGCGCCTTAGGTTCAGTGATTAACCAATAGGTATTAGATCACTAACAGCCAAGCCCCCAAATTGGCTTCTACAAGCTGGTTGTAACACCTGGGAAGATGGTGTGATCTTCAGACTGACGGGTATACCCATGGGCTTCAAAGTCACTATAAAACAAAGATGGCAATGGGTTCTCAATAGAATAGAAAGCAAACTCATCATATGGCAAAAAAGACAACTCAATTTAGGAGGCAGGAAAATGGTGGTTAACCATTTCATTATCCCCTCTATAGTATACTTTCTAAGTTGTTGGAGACCTCCTGATAAAGATCTAAACAAATTTATTAGGCTGTGCAGGAACTTTCTTTGGGGGGGAGTAAGTACCCCTTCAAACCTACTCCTTAGTAATGTCCCTCTCGTCAACCTGGAATGCTCTGAAAGAGGACATAATCCTCTCATCCAAACCCAGCAACACCTAGGGACTCCATGGAAGAGATTCAATTTGGTGGCCTATGTTGCCCCTGCCCCCAGTTGATGAATCTAAAGTTGAAGCTGCTCTTAGGCTACATAATCATGGTATCTGCAGTAGCTGGTGGGACCTATGGGACAAAGAGAACAACACATGGCTCTCCAGGGCAGAATTGATCAGAGAGTATAATGTCTCAAATGCTGAACTGGATCTAATTGGTGATAGGATCAAGCTATGGTGTCCTAGTGTGACTACTGGTTGCTTTCCATCAGAGACCTGCCCCACCCTAAAGCTTTCTAATGGTGTTCACAACCCTTCCTTATGCCCATCCCATCCAAGGTCAAGACTCCCCCTATCCACTGTAAACTCAACAAGAGGTGGGGGTTGCAGTGGGACAGAAAAAACTAGTACATACTATTTGACAAGCCGTGGAACAAGTATGTAAAACCTAAGAAAGCATGCCTAGCCTGGCTACTTATGCACACTGTCATCTGGACCCAGCAGAAAGCAGTTATTAAACATTGGGGATGGTAAATGCCACAGATGCCAAGAGATTGAGGATGACTTGCATATCCTCAAGCCAAAAGATGTGTTGACTCTCTAGCAACTTGTGTTAAGTCTTGGAATGGTAGGTCTGATTTTGGGAGAGAATATTGGTTGCTCCTTAGAGCTCTGGACTGTGTTGAGGACTGAAATGCTTTGGGTGTTGTGGTTAAACAGACTTGAATGCATTTTCAATAGTAATCCTACTCAGCAAATCTGGTTGAAAGTGCAATTGATACATGCAGGTGGTAGGTTCATTAAAAGGAGGCTGAAGGACCTGGAAGACAAGCTAGTATAGTTATTCACAAGGACATTCTGTTGGTTAAGGCTCTCTGCTTCTATGTGAAAGGTACATTTAGAGGAGATTAAGGGACTTGGAAGACAAGATATCCTAGCTGCAGGCAAAGAAGGATGATAGTGTGATCAGAGCAATTCACGATTTGATGCTTTTGAGAGAGACAATAGTCACCAAGGACGTTGTTTTGAAGGTTCTTTATGTGACGTAACTCTCTTTTTTTTTGGGATCAATCATAATTATATATATTAACTGAAACTGTTCAAAAACTGCAATACAACTAAATCAAGGCTACAGTGTCCATATTTACTACTACTCCTCAACTTCATTCAGAATTTTACACAAAATTCCCATCTCTCTTCTTCCATGAAAAAGCACCATATACCCATTTCCTTGAAAAAAAATCAATTGCAACTAAAAGCTGAATTTACTTAATTTGCAGCACGGTATTATGTATACACTAGTACACTGTACACTTTACGAATATAGAAAATACTTAATGCATTCGGGAGGACCCACACCGGTGACCGCATGCTTGGCAAATGTCAAAGCTAGCTTTTTTTTTCCATGCCTTTTTTTTTGGTGGGTGGTGGGCGCCACTGGGTGGTGTGGCGGTGGCCGCGGGTTAAGCAGCCAACAATTAATTAATCGGAGAGAACAACTGTTAAGGAAAATGTGCTATTAAACTACGATATTATTTGGCAATGGTTTAATAATATATATTTTCTGCAAATTTTATAGTGTGCGGAGTTGGTGGGCTCCGCCGCTCCGGTGCCGTCCGAATGGACGGCCCCACGCCCGTCGCCGCCACACTACGGCCAAAATTGCTCTGCCGACGTGTCGCACAATGCGCAACGAGTCAGCCAACGACGGAGTGAGATCGCCGACAACGGCACGTTGTCTGTTTGCTGGTATGTTTCCCCGCCACGTCTTCTTCCAAAAAGCAAACCGGGCCCCCTTTCCTTAGAAAAGTACGTTTGCTGTTGGCCTTTCGCCATCGCCACGTCGGACGCGCAGCAACGACTTGACGTTAAACGAGAGCCGAGCCATTGCACACACGGCACATCATGTCATCTCCGCCACGTCTCTGCCTCCATGGCGGTTCTCAGGCTCTTCTGGCCCCACCTTCACGTCATCGCCAGCAGGTGGTTTTTTTGCGCTGCACGACACCCTTGCAGTGTATTTTACCAGCCAGAATTAAGATGAGATATTAACTAGCCCTTATTTTAAAGAATGTTTTTTCATGTATTTTAGATATAAAACCAGCATATGGTGAAAATTTAGAAAACAGATTCAAGAGTGGAAATTATGTTTTTTTCGAGCACCCAGGTCGCTGCCTACAGTGTACATATAATAATTAAATTTCTAGTGCTAATATGGGAAGAGTCCCTCAAATTTGAGGCCCTCTCCCAGGTTTCACATAAATGAAGGCAGCATTAAACTGATACACAAAAAGGAGAAAAAGGATGTTCTTTCAAATAAGAGACTTAGTGAAGTATGCTCAACTAACCAAAACTTTCTATTTATCAAGTTAGACTTTGACGAAGCCTATGATTGGCTAGAATGGCGTTCATCCTTCAATCCCTAAAGGGCATGGGTCTGGGCCCTCCCTTCATCAAGGCAGTCACACTCTTTGCTCGGCAATGCTCAAGTAAGGGTCTCTGTCAATGGGATCCTTACTTGTTGAGATATTGAGCTTAACTAATGCTGCAGACATTGATGACCCGCCTAGGTGATAACTTTTGCACTTATGCTACTGGCAGTGTTAGTGAGATTATTGCCCCACGAGTGGTTTACAAGCTATGTGACAAGCACTTTAGTGTACTAGAGTTATGACATAGTGATAACGCTAGCTCATGTAGTCAAGTCCACACTGTAACATAGTGATAACGCTAGCTCATGTAGTCCACACTATGGACCGACCTTGGCATGTTATAGTAGGAGAGTACTTTCCGTTAAATTATATACTCTTATCTCTTTATATTATGGTTGTATAGAAGAGAAGAGAATATAAGATAATTCAACCATCAATCTCTCTTGTGTGCTTGTCTACTCTTATGTGTGTGTGTGTGTGTGTTTGCTTGCAAGAAGCTCAAGCTCATCCTCTCCCCAGTATTTTTTTCATGGTATTAGAGTGCCGATTTACGTGAAGAGCTCAAGCAAAGGAAGTGGTACATAGGTAAGGGTAACTTTATCTCTTTTCCTTTGATTTGGAAGCAAATCTTTGTAGGTAGCTGGTAGGCAAGAGCAGTAGGCATGCATAATAGTAAGGTGCACTATCACATCACCCTTCGCGAGCGGTGAAGCAAAGGGGCATTATATTAAGCAAGAGAGGTCCATCAGTAATTTTAGAATTTAGATTCGAGGCCTTTCAGGGTCCATTTTGGCTCTTTAAGCACAGGCACTCTGTGACTCTGTGAAAGTGTCAATATTAACTGTGTATGCCCATTTTTTTGTTCGATGCAAAGTTGCGGCAAAAATTTGTTTACAAGAAAGTACATGCAAAGAATCTGAAATTTACAGGTTATTAGTGGATGTATGTTTATGTGACTGTTCTATATACAGCTACAGTATAACAGGTTTATAATACCGCATGGCCGAAGATTGCAAACCTATTGCTAAGTACAGAAGCTTTTAAAAAGCACTATTTGGTAAGTCGTAGATGTTTGATAGATGTTATAAATCATGAGCAAGAAGTTGGACAATAAGAATTACCAGGCTTAGAAATTCAAGATGACCAAATTTTCTTATGGAAAAAGGATATTAGGACTTCATCATGTGTGATTAATACCAGAGATTACTCAAGAAAATCCCACCCCACATCAAGTGCATGCATATAAAGAATGGCATGAAAGAGCCTTAAAGATGCTATATTAGTTGTCTATCAATGTGACAGACTTTATGATTGTGCATATATGCGATGCCAATATGCCTAAGGAGGCTTGAGACACCTTGGTGAAGATGTACAATATAATCACTCAAGCTCGGAAGAGGCACCTAAAGAAAGAATCGCATAATGTGACCAGAGGGAAGCTCAATATAAATGATTACTCAATGAAGGTTAAAGATCTTACAGATACCCTTGCTTCTATTGGATCACCAGAAGATGATGATATCATGTCGATGATCTTGAATGGTCTTGGCAAGGAATACAATTAGTTTCAAACCTTCATTGGAGTTCAGAAGAAATTTCTGATTTTCAGGAACTGATTGCTCTCCTGATCCATAAGGAGATGAGTATTGGGGGAGGTTCATCCTCTAGGAATTCACATGAGAAGGCCTCCTACTCAGATACAAGAAGAGGTAGCGGCACAGCGTCATCTAGAGGATGCGGTGGTGGTCAATTTAGAAATCAAAACCAAAAGTAACAACAAGAAGAAAATCAGTCTTATACAAGTGGAAGAGGCCACTCTAGAGGCAGGGGGAGCCAGAGAGACAGAGGTGGTTGGAAAAGAAATCAAAATGCAAATAGCCATGTAGTACTATTACTAGCAAACCAAGGCACATTGCAAAGGACTTCTATAAAAAGCAGAAGTGAAAACTTGCAGCAAGGCAACTATATATCATCGAGTAAATAAGGTGATGACAAAAGTGAGCAACTATTTGTGATGCAACACATGCTCAGTTCCATGATATGAGATGTATCAAAATCGGGAGATGTTTGGTTTGTGGATTCTAACACCTTTAACCAGATAACCATCATGGTGAGTGGTCTAGAGATATGTAAAAATTTAAAAAATCAAGGTATGTGAAAATAGATAATGATATATATAAATATATATGTATGTATGTATGTATGTATGCATATATATATTACGCATGTTGGTAGAATGTCATTGTTTATGTAGGATGGCAAAATGAAGTACATGGCAGATGTACTTCATGTACCTAATATTATAAAAAACATGGTTTTTGTTAGACAAATCGTTCAGCAAGGTTTGCAAGTGAGGTTCGATCCTCGAGGGTGCTTTGTGGAAGACTTCAAAAATCAGTGTCATTTGGTTGCAAACATTAATAGAAATGGTAGGATGTTTACTTTAGATGTTAACATGTCTAAGGTGAAGGCATCCATGTTTGTGTATGGGACACTTGTTGTCCTAGATATATTGACATATGGCATAAGTACATTGGTCATGTGAATATACAGCGGTGGGGTGAAGTCTATGATAGGGCCAAAATATTATTGTAGGTTTTCAAAGTTTAAGATTGATGGTATACACAAACTATGTGAAGCATGCTAGCTTGGTAAGTTGGCAAAACATTGTTTCCCACATGAAAAGAATGTCAGTGTAAGGCCATTAGATATTATACATTTTGATGTATCCAAACCGACCAAGAATACAATAGGTTGCAGGTACTATGTTGCATTTATTGATGATCACACTAGCAAAGTGTGGGTTTACTTCATGGAGGAGAAAAGTGGGGTGCTTGCTCACTTTCAAAGATTTAAAGTCTTGGTTGAGAAGGAAAAATGTATGCAGATCAAACTCCTAAGATCGGATGATAGGGGAGAATATTTCACCAATGAGTACAATGATTTCTTGAGAAAGCAGGGAATCAAGGGATAATTCACATATGCGGGTACACTCCGCATGAAATCGTGTTGCAGAAAGAAAAAACAGGCACATGTAGAAGTTGCTTGTGCCTTGATGTCTAAAAGAGATATGTTGAATTATTTTTGGGTTGAAGTAGAAGTAGCAACTCATGAGAGATGCGAGCAAGCAGAGATGTTGTCTTTAATGAAATGAGTAGCTGGTATATGCACCAATGAAGGCAACTGAAAATGAAGATTTAAGAAGCAATGATGCTATTCTACATGTAGAGCAGTAAATCACAGGTGCTTAATGGACTCGGAGAGTTCTCTAGTAGTAGATCCAGTGTTATTCCATGGTCAGACAAGTTGAGGGATATATGTAAGGAATGTAGATGCATCATCTCATGGTACTACAAGTGTTGGAACACATGTATCACACAAAGGGAAGGAAAAGGTAAATCAACCTTTTATGCATGATCCATCAAGTAGGTCACTCTTATGAGGATGATAACTCCGAGCAGAGCCTTGATGAGAAGTGTGGCATTTTGTCAATGGTCACTCATGGTGCATGGAGAACTAGGGCTATTTTGAGGACACCCAGTAATCCATGTGTATACAAGTCTACTCGAGTTAGATACCCTATTGATGACAGGTTGAGATATGATGGATATAATACCCATCACTATGCTTACATGGTTAAAGAAATACAAGAAATATATCCCACTTGTTTTGAGTAGGCAGTTACAAATAAAAAATGGGTAGATACCATGGATGAGGAGATGGAAACACATGCAAAATTAGTACCTTTGCCTTGGGCAATTGGATATAAGTGGGTGTATAAGGTCAAGCATAACTTAGATAGATCAATGAACATGTATAAGACAATACTGGTTGCTAAGCGTGATTGCCAAGGGTTATGCATAAACATATGGCATTAACTATAAGGAGACATTCAGCCCGATTGCAACAAGAATGGAAACCATGAGAGCTATGATTGCTATGGCTGTAGTAGTGAAGGGTTGGTCTTTGCATCATATGAATATAAAGAATGTATTCTTGCATGATGATTTGCAACAAGAAGTTTGAAATTTTTTTCACTCTATGTGAAAAAGACAGACAAAGGAATCATAATGTTAGTCATTTATGTGGATGACTTGATTATCTTGGTGATAGTGATGCTGACATACATGATGTCAAGATGCTTTTGAAGTAGAAGTTTGACATGCAAGTTTGGGTGAGCTATAGTATTTTCTTGGCATAGAGGGGGTGTAATCACCTGATGGCATTTTGCTCTTGCAAAGGTAGTATGGCTTGGACAATATTGTCCAAGTATGGTATGATTGGGTTGTAAGCCTATTTCAGTGTTATTGAAGGTGAGCTTTTGGAGGATCCCATTATGGATAGGTGCATACTAGGTAGTATGATCTACATGACCATTATTAGGCCAGATTTGAGCTATGAGGTTGGACTTATGAGTTAGTTTATGTAAGTCCCTAGGAAGCCACACTTGGATACTACTAGACGGATTCTTAGATACATAAAATCCACTGTTGATTATGGACTTTTCTATACGGCTGGCAGAGAGATACAGCTACATGGGTATACATATGTTGATTGGTACTACCAATGGCTTTGTGTTTTCTTTTGGTAGTGCTGATGTCAGTTGGAGAAATAAGAAACAATTGATAGTTGCCTTGTCAAGTATAAGGGTAGAGTACAGGAGTGATGTTATGGAAGATTGGTTTCAAAAGCTTCTTGGTGATATGGGTGAGCCCGAGGATTGTGCCATTGTCATTTATTGTGATACCATGAGTAGCATCGTAAGTAACCCAAACTATCATTCTAGGAGGTGATGTGGATTTGGTATATATCAGCATAGAGGATTAGGTGGTTGACATCTTCACGAAGGCATTGGGTACAAAGAAGCTTCGTAAGTTTAGGAGCTTGGAGTACATGGTGTAGAGTTGAGATCGGAGGGGAGTGTTAAGACGTTAACCTTAACTAGTGTTGTGGACATTGATGACCCACCTGGGTGATAGGCTTCCGCAATTAAGTCATTAGCATCGTTAGTGAGATTATGGGAAATATGCCACCAATGGTTTATAGGCTATCTGATAGCTTCTAATTATGCCACCAATGGTTTATAGGCTATCTAATAGCTTCTGCACTTTTGCTGAGGTTATGAAAAATATATTGCCAAATTTATTTTATAGGTTGTGTGATAGCCACTTTTATGTACCAAAATTAAGATATAGTTATAGTACTAGCTCATTAGGAAAAAAGGGAGCTCATTTTGGGGCCTTTTAGAAGAGAGAGAAAATAGGCTCTCAACCAATCAGGAGTGGGTCAACGTTACGTTGAAAATTCAACAAAAGAAGATGAAAATAAGAAAAAGAAATAGTACTGTATGTTCGTAGAAGTGTGTCACATTAATAAGGTGATCCAATTTGAATCTTTAAAAAATTTATTTTCTGTGCAGAATTTGGTGATTCTGACACCGCAGACGTGTCTGAAATGGCCCAAAACCCCAAAAATGGCGGGAAGAAGGTACCAAATCGTGTTTATCAGCAAATCCACTTTTGGGACCTTTTTTGGCCGTTTCGGGCCTCCGGATGTCCGATTCCAACGTTTCCAGTCCCGTTTTGGGAGTTTTGGGCCGTTTCGGACGCATATGTGGTGTCAGGATCACCAAATTCTGCACAGAAAAGTGTTGCTCTTATATGAACATTGAATGTAAAGCATGTGAAAGAATATATTTATTCCTTTTCACACTGACATTTCTGATGCAAGTATCCATATTTTCTTGCTATTGTAGAGAGAGAAAATAGAAAATAGTGAATTTCTTATAGGGCCCCAAAATGAGCTTCCATTTTTCCTAATGTGTGTATCCGGGCTCACACTATGGATCGACCTTTATATGTTATACTAGGATCGAAGCAATCCTAGTTGACCAATCTAAGACTTGGATTGGCAATTGAACTTCTAGGATTGTCACGATTCAACTGCTGACTGTCAGTGTCTGGCAAGCGGTGTCTCAATTGTGGTGCAATTATTATTGCACTATTAGCGAATATTCCCAATAGATTTGGTAGGTACACTAGCACTGACTCTCACATTCATAACGGTTATGGCTAGTTAATTTCTCATTAATGCGCATGTAGATGTTAAGTCTCAACAATCACGCCAGCTCAAATTGATCCAACTCTTGGATTTGGATCATAAAATTCTATCCAAAATGATCGTACTAATAGGATCAAAACGATCTAAAACACAAAGTAGAGAATAGAGTGTTACTGGCAAAAGTATGATGGTCGATGTTGTTCAAGACATGGTGCTACACACCAAATCGTTTTTGCTACACAGCCCAAACACCCAAAATCAAGTAGAACCAATCCAAAATGACGCCTCTCCAGAACGTCTGTCGAAACCTTGCGGTGCCTAAAACGCACCCGAGTCGCATCACGAACCTCGAAAATGTTATATACATTATATACAACACACTACAGTATATACCTTCTTCTCCTAAGAGGGTATCTCAATCGGAGACACAAAAACAGGGTTGTGTGTGAAGAGGGAGGCAGACTACTAGATCAAGTGTCAAGGATGCTAGCTCTGATACCAATTGTTGATATTAGGGTTAGGGTTGCAACAATGCACACACACAAGATAGAGAAGCTTGAGAGCACACAAACTCACTAGATTAGAATGAACAAATGTTGAAATTAGGGTTAGGGTTGCAACAATGCACACACACAAGATAGAGAAGCTTGAGAGCACACAAACTCACTAGATTAGAATGA